>NC_090384.1:98388522-98653522 GCF_036365525.1 Heterodontus francisci
AAGTATGTATTTAATTGGTCTGCCATTTCTTTGTTCCTCATTATAAATTCTCCCGTTTCTGACTGTAAGGGACCCACATTTGTCTTCACTAATCTTTTTCTCTTTACATATCTATAGAAGCTTTACAGTCAGTTTTTATGTTCTCTGCAAGCTTACTCTCATAATCTATTTTCCCCTTGTAATTAATCCCTTTGCCCTCATTTGCTGAATTCTAAACTGCTCCCAATCCTCAGGTTTGCTGCTTGTTCTGGCCATTTTATATTTCTCCTCCTTGGATCTAATACTATCCTTAATTTCTTTTGTAAGCCACGGTTGAGCTCTGAGCTCCTCCAATTCTAACCTCTTGTGCAGCACCAATTTTCATTGCTCCACCATTGGCGGCTGTGTCTTCAACTGCCTAGGCCCTAAGCTCTTGAATTCCCTCCCTAAACCTCTCTGCGTCTCTCTCCTCTTTTAAGATTCCCCTTAAAGCTTATCTCCTTGTGCAAGCTTTTGGGCATCTGTCCTAATATTTCCTTATATGGCTTTTGTCAAATTTTGTTCCATAATGCTCCTGTGAAGGCCTTGGGATGTTTTACTATGTTAAAGGAGCAATATAAATGCAAGTTGTTGCTTTCATTGTCCTTATGAAAGAGAGTAACCTCTGACTTACTATGAACAACCCTATGGAAAATCTACTGCTACGTACTTCAAAGTGAAGCCTAGGAACTTCAGCTGTTTATGGGTTACTTCCCATTTATAATTGAGGTAAGTCAAGTTATTGACAAACCCAATGTATACAGCAAAATGCACAGCTTTCTCAATCACAACCACGGCATACTGTGGCTGCAGTGTTTATTACTACAGGATTCATTGTAGCAAGTCACCATGGCTTCTTCAACAGCCCTTTCCAAACCCGCGACCTCTACCACCTAGAAAGACAAGGGCAGCAGACGCATGGAAACACCACCACCTGCAAGTTCCTCTCCAAGTCACACACCATCTTCACTTGGAACTGTATTGCAGTTCTTTCACTGTCGCTGGATTAAAATCCTGTAACTCCCTTCCTAACAACACCACATGGACTGCAGCTGTTCAAGAAGGCGATTTACCCCCACCTTCTCAAGGATAATTGGGGGTGCACAGTAAATGGTAGCCATGCCAGTGATGCTCACATTCCATGAAATTCATAGGGCTTGATTGTGCTTTTGGTCTGGTTGTAAATGAGCAGTAAGGCTCTACTAACACTGCATCAATTCTTCTTCTTCTTTGGCCTCCTTGTCTTGAGAGACAATGGGTAAGCGCCTGGAGGTGGTCAGTGGTTTGTGCAGCAGCGCCTGGATTGGCTATAAAGGCCAATTCTAGAGTGACAGACTCTTCAATAGGCTGTAACTAAAGCAGGAATACTGGGGGTAAGTTAATCTTCTAATAGAAGTTCAGCACTGAACCATTAGCATTTTTCAATGAATATATCATAGTGTCATACCGGCCCCCACCTGCCAAGAATAAGGCACATTAATTTCACCATATGGACATTAAATTTCAGATTCTTGCTGGGAAGAAGGCCTGTGACAAGGGGTTGCCAGGCCCCTGGCTGGAAATACATTTTTGCATATTAACAGACAGTGCTTTCAGACGAAGGAGTTATCCCCTGCTCCAATTCAATGCACAAACAGACATGGTCAGACCAGTTAGTCACATGACTAACTGGCGGTTGCAGAGTTTGAACTGAGAGCCTGCAGAGAAAGCAGAATGCTCCTGGACTGAAGAAGACCTCCTGTCTGTCTGTCTGTCTGCTCCCATCTCTCACGGAACTCCAAAACCCACTGAAGACACATCAACCCCAAGAGAGAAAAGTCTCCTACAGTGAACAAGGTTTAAGAAGAATACTGGGCCCCAACAAAAAGTAAGAACTACCTACAATCAAGGACTCTACAGGAAGCTCGAAGAACCGTAGCAACTCTTCAGATATTGCCTCAAACCTTTCCATTTTATTTTTTCTTCTGCTCTTTTCTGTCTCTATTTGCCTGTGTGTATCACGTATGCATGCTAGCATGGGTGTGTCGTGTATCCATAGGCATCAACCGAATTAGAGTTTAAGTTTAATAAATTTCGCTTTTCTTCTTTAAACCTGAGAAAGCCTGCTGTGCTGGTTTCTTTGCCTTATAATTGGAAAGCAGTGAACAAGGATTCACCAAAGGGGGAGCTAAAAACAGTGTGTTTAAAATTAAACCCTGTTACAGTAAGACCAGGTGAAGGTTGAAAGGGAACCCTCGACCTCTTTCTCATCTGGTCGTAACAATAGTTTTTCCTTGAATTTGACAAAACTAGACTCATAGAATAGAAAATCATCAAGGTTGAAAAGATTGAAGAGAATACAAAGCAAATCAGCAAGTAAAAGAAAGACATTATAAAGCGATTTTCATGACCTCAGGATATCCCAGAATGCTTTACAGCCAATGAAGAACTTTTGAAGTGCAGTCATTGTTGTAACGTAGGAAACACAGCAGTCAATTTATGCACAGCAAGCTCCCACAAACAATAGTTTATAAAAACACCATTTGTTTTAGGTGTTGATTGAGGGATAAATAATGGCCACAAAAAGCTCCCCTGTGCTTCTTCAAATTAGTGCTGGGGGATTCTTTACCTCCACATGAGAGGGCATACGGGACCTCAGTTTAATTGCTCATCTGAAAGGCAGCACCTCTGACAGTGCAGCACTCCCTCAGTAGGACTCCCTAAATCAACCAAATTTAGTGCTCAAGTCTCTGGACTAACTCTATGAACCCACAACCTTCTGACTCAGAGGCAAGAGTGCTACCCACTGAGCCACGGCTGACACTCAAGAGGCTCCTTACCCTCTAAGCGCCCTGTAGTCTTCTGGAAGGGGCAAAGAAAACTAGACAAAAACCCAAGGTCAACTAGGGGACAAGAATGTGGATGATTCCTCTCTGATATAGTGAGGCATGGGCTTGTACCCAAATCCTCACAGCTGAATAACCAGTCTCAACTCTGTTATTATGGGTCAGCCCCATTTAAAGTACCCATGCACCAAATGCAAACTTGGAGGGAGTGCAAACTCTTGGCTGCTACATAAGAACATAAGTAAGAAATAGGAGCAGGAGTCGGCGATGTAGCTCCTCACTCCTGTCCTGCAATTTAATAATAAGATCATCATTGATCTTCCAGCTCAATTCCACTCTCCCTTGATTTATGACCCAGGAGATCGGGGAGAAGGGGAAAAGTTAACGTCGGGAGGTTGGCAGGCTGGGGGTTGGGGTGTTGTTGGAGGCCCTTGTTTGCTCACAAAAGAAACTGGCTCAGAACTGTCCATTTTCTGAATTTCCTTTGCAACTATTTACATACTTCCTAATACACAGCTTTCTTGGAAAATAGTCAACCGACTAGATATAATAAAGCAGAAATTAGAAAAAACACAAATCATTTATTTTCAGAGTCCTCCCATCAGGTGAAACTGTCTTATTTTATTGCAGGAAAAATCCCATGGACTCCTTTAAATTAAATGCACAAAAACATTTGAAGGATATAATTTAATAGACTTAATATAGTCTAATAGACTTAATAAGTGCCTCGGGATGTGTTACTATGCTAAATGTGCTATATAAATATAAGTTGCACTTGTGGTAGAAATCTATTAAATTGTAAAAGGAGAGCTAACTCTGTCTCAGTCTGTTCTCTTCCTTAGTTCTATATGGTATTATTGTCAATATTATTCTCTGACAAACCTTAATGGTTCAGTTGCTGTAAAAATGTTAGGCTGTGTAATGAACTGGTCTTGAAAACTCTTGAATCCTTCGTTACTTTACCTTTGGTGGCTGTGGGTTCTCCACGGTGACATTTCCACATCAAGTTTCGTCCGTTTTAGTTTGAGAAACAAATGGCAGATTTCTGCTCATCTAGATTGACTTCTTCATAAAGCCATTTCTTCTGTCACAAGACCATTTTAAAATTGAAAATCAGAAACAATAAATGATGGCAAAGCAGTTAATAACTGTTAAGAAATCACATTTGGAAAATTGCATTTAAGCAATAACCTTTCTCCCTGTAATTAAATGACAGAAAGGTCTTGATTTTAATTAAATCAGCAATTTACAGTTATGAAGCAATACTTCACTATGCAAATTAGGAGATGATAGGTCACAGAACACCCTGAGTGCATTTATAGCAGATCTGATCTTGTAATTACTCTGCTGTTCAGTGGTGACCACCATGAACTGTTTCTCCAGATTAAACAATTTCCTTCTAGTGCACTGTGATGTATAACTGGGATAAGTAAATGTACCACTGTGTTTGCACTGAGCATCTTTCAATTAAAATGGATTTTAAATGAGGGGACATCAGCAGAGGAAGTACAGTTTGAATAACTGAAGGCAATGAATGGGCCACTACTCTTGGCTGCCAGTGAGAGAATATATCATTGTTCTACAGAGCTCCATTTCTTGTGCTTAAATGTTGTCGAGTGTAGATTTATGGTGAAGTGAAATGCTAATGTTAGTGTATTTATAAACATATGATGGCTTTTCATCTATAATTTATTCTTCTGTTCTGAATTATGCAGCCAGCGATGGCAAATTAAATTCAGTTTTGGACAGAGAGGAGTTCATTAATACAGCCTTTCACATTATATTTAACTAACCCCAGCTATTGTATTATACACTGATTATTACATTCCAATGTGAAGCAAGAAAATGGTGCTGACGCAGTTTTCGAGCAATGGCAATAAGTACTGTATAGTGTATGGCATGCGGGCACAATCTAAATATCTACTTCACCAGTAACACAGCTACTCTCTTACCCGTTTGTAGTTTTTGATTGTAGAGAGAAATGTTTAAAGGTTAACTCATTCAGATACAATGGGCTGAATTTTCCCAGGCCTGTAGAGGTGGCTTTGGAGAAGGCGTGAGAAAATTTTGAAAGTTGCATGTTGGGTCCGCTCCCCGACAAGTTACTGCCTCCTTGCTTTTCTCAGAGATGGACTAGCGGGTTCGATGGCAACCACACCGCACCCCACCCCACCCCCCCCCCCCCCACCCCACCCAGCAGCGGCAGGAATCCATTAAGGACAGTAAAGAGCCACTTATCTTCAATTTTGCAGGACACACAAGATTTTCCCGATGGCGCAAGGGTCCCCTGGCTGTGTCAGGAGCCCCGCAATGGACCAAAGCCGGCTTCACAGTGGGAGATCCAAACTGCGAGTCTTTTGAGGGTTTAAATTTATTTGTCGGCAGTAATTCAGGAAGGGGATCTGTCCCCAGGCAGCATTGCAGTCACTTCATGGAGACTGATGTCTCCACTAATGCTTGTCCTGCTGTGTTGGCAGCCTCTTCCCACCCACTGGAGGTGCCTCCATGGTGCCACTGCCACGCCTGCTGAGGGCCAGACATCGCCCACACTGCGAAGGCGGCAAGCGGCCCTATCCACAAAGCATGCTGATTGGACCTCCCCACGCTGGAACCTGGTTGCCGTCCCTAATTAGACAGAGCTCCCGGAGGCAGCCAATTAAGGGCGCATCTGCCGTTCCAACACGGCCATTTCTGCATTCCAGAATTTATCCCAATGTCGGGATTGCGACCCACCCGGGAAAATCCAACCCAATGTGCTTGAAGATATGTTATAGAAACAATAATAACCATAATCAGTTATTTTTTCAGCAGTAACAAGCAAGACCCAGTTGAGGGAAATGAACTGGCATGAGTTTGAGGGACAGGCAGCCCGGTGACTTGAATTCACAACCTTCTGGTTGGCAGTCATGCCCAAGAATTTGATGTTCCTGATAGCATTAAAATCATTGTAACTGCATAAGAACATAAGAAATAAGTGCAGGGGTGGGCCATAAGGCCCCTCAAGAGTGCTCCGCCATGGCTGATCTTCTACATTAACTCCACTTTCTGGCACTGTCTCCATATTCCTTGATTCCCTTAATGCACAAATATCTATTGACTCTTTCTTGAATATACTCAATGACTGAGCATCCACAAATCTCTGGGGGACAGAATTCCAAAACTTCACAAGTGAAGAAATTTTTCCTCATCTCAGTCCTACATGGTCGATCCCAGTTTCTGAAACTATTACCCTCGAGTACTGGACACTCCAGCCAGGAGAAACATCTACACTCTCAAGCCCTCTAAGAATTTTCTATGTTTCATTCTTCTAAACTCCATTGCAACCCTTTCTATAGATGCTACTTTTTTATCGGTGTGGAAGATTCAACAAGTTGATCAAACATTTCTCAAGTGCAGAGATGAGGCATGAGTCTAATCCCCCGGGTCAGGGCTTTGAGTTATGAGGGAAAGGCTGGAGAGACTTGGATTTACTGGCCTGCAAAAGAGCCATCTGAGAGATGATCCTAACGGGAAATAAACAAGATAGTAAATGGTATGGCAAAGAGGAAGTGGATATACACTTGAAAAGGAAAAAAAAATCTGCAGGGCTACAGAGAAGTGGTAGGAAAGTGGGACTAATTGGATAACACTTTCAAAGAGCTGGCACATTCATGATGGGAACACAGGAAGAGGAGGAGGCCATTCAGCCCCCCCGAGCCTGTTCTGCCATCCAGTGAGCTGAAGGCTGATCTGCATCCTAACTCCATCCACCTGTCATGGCTCCATATCCTTTTATACCCTTGGCTAACAAAACGTCTGTTGATCTCAGACTTACAACTATTAATTGGCATCTATTGCTTTTTTGGAGGAGGGAGTCCCACACTTTACCACCTTTTTCACGAAGCAGTGTTTCACGATGGACCCAATGGCCTCCTTCTGCACTGTAAGATTCTCTGAAGTAAAATCTGGGCTATTACTTTAAAATAAGCCGTGGGAGTAGAAGGTGGGGTAACAAGCTCAAGCTAGAACGAAGTAATTTTAGAGCTGAGATCTGAGGGGCTCTACTTTATTTAGAGAGCGATTAATACCTGGATCGAACATTTGGGTGGAGTGGTGCAGGCGAAAACAATCAGATGAAGCAATAGGGATAATATATGATCATTCTGTACAGATAAAGATGGTCTGAATGGCCTTCCACAGCATCTTGTGCTGATGTAAAATGAAGGATGGGTGCAAAGTCAAAATGCTGGGAACCATGTGTGATTTATTCCAGTCTGAGAAGCAGGATGGACTATTCCATGACAATTGACAGATATATTTTGGCACTTTTATTTGCACTGTAGGGAATAACAACCAGTAAAGATAGTCAGGGAAAACATTGATGAAACACTGATGAAAAACATTGCCAAGTGAACTTTCTCTGGAATGCAATGATACATTTAAAATCTCTGGTAATTGCTAGCAAAACAAAGCACTTTTTTGGCTGATTTTTCAATAGCAAGTAAAACTGCTTAATAATATGCACATTGGGAAGTTCAGGGACACTGTGCCTTTGGGTATCCTTTGCAAACCTCAGATGTTGCACAGGTCAAAGATAATTGATGATCCAATAATTTATACGGCACTCCAAATTCACGATGCCCTGAAACCTTTGCTGCAGTACTCCAATGGAATGAAAGCAATCATTTAACCAACACGGGCATCAATGACTATAAAATCTTGACATTCCCAGAATTAGATGAAATATATTTTATAGGAGGAGTGGGGAGAAAAAACATCAATGAAAATTAAGGCACTATAATCTTATAATAACCAATATGACTGTAAGTCTTCCAAGTTTATAAAGAAAGAGAAACTTGTATTTATATAGTGCCTTTCTTGACCTCAGAACATCCCAAAGTGCTCCACAACCAATAAATTACTTTTGAAGCGTAGGAAATGCGGCAGCCAATTTGCACACAGCAAGCTCCCACAAACAGCAATGTGACAACGACCAGATAATCTGTTTTTGTGATGTTGATTGAGGAATGAGTATTGGCCAGGACACTGGGTGGAACTCCCCTGCTCTTCCGCAAAATAGTGATTGTAGAATCTTTTATGTCCATCTGAGAGGGAAGACGAGGCCTCCGTTTAATGTCTCATCCAAATGACAGCACCTCCAACAGTGCAGAACTCTCTTAGAACTGCACTGGATTGTTAGCCTACATTTTTGAGTGGGACTTGAACCCACAATCTTCTGACTTAGTGGCAAGAGTGCTACCAACTGAGAAAAGCCTAACTCTGCAGTAATGTAAAAAACACACAGCCAATTTGCACACAACCAAGACCCCGCATTCAGTAATGCGGATGCTGGAAATCTGAAATAAAAACAAAAAATTCTGGAAATTCTCAGCAGGATTAAGAAATAGTAAGGTATGAAGTATTATTGTGGGGCGACAATGATGTCACTGAACTAGTTATCCAGAGGCCCAGGCTAAGGCCCTGGGGACATGGGTTCAAATCCCACCATGGCAGCTGGTGGAATTTAAATTCAAGTAATTAATACATATCTGGAATTGAAAGCTCTTCTCAGTAATGATGCTATGAAACTATCATCGATTGTCATAAAAAGCCATCTGGTTCACTAATGTCCTTTGGGGAAGGAAATCTGCTGTCCTTACGCAATCTGGCCTACATGTGATTCCAGACGCACAGCAATGCGGTTGACTCTTGACCGCCCTCTGAAATGGCCTAGCAAGCCACTCAGTTGTCAAGGGAAATTAGTGTTGGGCAACAAATGCTGACCTAGCCAGCAATGCCCACATCCCATGAAAGAATAAAAGAAAAGGTGGGGTCAGAATAAGGGAGAATGCAATAAGGTCTAAACTAGGTTTACAGTGTATGTATAGAAACACATGGAGTATGGTAAATAATGTTGGTAAATAGCAGACGCAGGTAGCCAGGTGGGAGTATGATGTCATGGCAATAGCGGGGATCTGGCTCAAGAAAGGGCAGGACTGGATACTAAAGGTGTTCAGGACAGATATGGAGGAAATGAAGGAGGAGGGGTAGCAGTATTGATTAAGGATAATATTACAGTACTAAAGAGAGAGGATGTCCTAGAGGGGTCAAGGACCGAATCTATTTGTTTAAAGCTAAGAAACAATACAGATACCATTATGGTACTGGGTGTATTCAATAGGCCACCAACTAATAGGAAAGATATGGAGGAACAAAATTGTAGGGAAATTACAGAGAGGTGCAAAACTATAGTGTAGTTATAATGGGGGATTTTAATTATCCTAATGTAGACTGGGATTATAATAGTGCAAAGGGCAGACTCGGGGAAGGGTTTCTGAAGTGTGTTCAGGACAATTTTCAAGATCAGTATGTTTGTGACCAAACGAGAAAGGAGGCATTGCTGGATCTGGTTCTGGGGAATGAGGTGAGCAAAGTGGATCAAGTATCAGTCAGGAAACTTTTAGGCAATAGTGATCATAGTATCATAAGGTTTAGGTTAGCTATAGAAAGGGACAAGGAGCAATCTAGAATAAAAATAATGAATTGGGACTGGGCCAATTTGAGTGGGGTGAGAACAGATCTGGCCCAGGTAAATTGGAATCAAAGATTAGCAGGTAAATTGTAACAGAACAACGGACTGCCTTTGAAGAAGAGATGATTCAGGCACAGTTGAGGTTCATTCCCACTAAGAGAACAGATAGGACACACAAAGTCCAAGCTCTCTGGTTGACAAAAGAGATAAAGAGTAAGATGAAGCAGAAAAAGGGTGCGCATGACAGATGTCAGGTTGATAATGCTATTGAGGACAAGGATGAATATAGAAAATTCAGAGGGAAAGTAAAAAAATAAATAAGAGAACCAAAGAGAGAGTATGAGAAAAGACTGGCAGCTAACATAATATGAAAACCAAAAGTCTTCTACAGGCATATAAATAGTAAAAAGATGGTAAAAGAAGGGGTGGGGCCAATTAGGGACCAAAAAGGGGATTTACAAATAGAGGCAGAGGGCATGGCTGAGGTACTAATTGAATACTTTGCATCTGTCTTTACCAAGGAGGAAGATGCTGTCAAAGTCAAGGTGGAAGAGGAGGTAGTTGAGACATTGGTTGGGCGAGCAATTGATAAAGAAGAGGTATTAGATAGCTTGGCTGTACTTAAAGTTGATAAGTCACCAGGACCAGATGAAATGCATCCTAGGATCCTGAGCAAAGGACAGAAATTGTGGAGGCACTAGCCATAATCTTCCAATCCTCCTTAGAAACATGGGTAACACCAGAGGACTGGAGAAGTGCAAATGTTACACCTTTGTTCAAAATAGGGCGTAAGGAAAAGCCCAGCAACTACAGGTCAGTCATCTTAACCTCGGTCGTGGGAAAGGTTTAGAAATGATAATTCAGGACAAAATTAACTTGGGCAAATGTTGATTAATGAAGAAAAACCAGTTGTCATTTGTTGACGGTAAATCATGTTTAACTAATTGATTGAGTTATTTGATGACGTAACAGAGAGGGTTGATGACGTTAAGTGGTTGTTGTGTGTACATGGAATTCCAAAGGTGTTTGATAAAGTGAAAAATAACAGCTTGTCAGCAAAGATGAAGCCCCTGGAATAAGAGGGACTGTGACAGCATGGATACAAAGTTGGCCGAGTGACAGGAAACAGAGATTAGTGGTGAACTATTGTGTCTCGGACTGGAAGAAGGTATATAGTAGGGTTCCCCAGGGTCAGTATTAGGACCACTGCTTTTCTTGATATATATTAATGACCTAGATTTGGGTGTGCAGGGCACAAATTCAAAATTTACAGATGACAGGAAACTGGGATGTATTGTGAACTGTGAGGAGGATAGTGATAGACTTCAAATGGGCATAGACAGGCTGGTGGAATGGATGGACAAGTGTCAGATGAAATTTAATGCAGAGAAGTGTAAAGTGATTTATTTTGGTAGGATGGATGAGGAGAGGCAATATAAAATAAAGGATACAATTCCAAAGGGGCTGCAGGAGCAGAGAGACCTAAAAGTGGTAGGGCAGGTTGAGAAAGTGGTTAATAAGACTTTATAAATCGGAACATAGAGTAGTAATGCAAGGAGGTTATGGTGAACCTTTATAAAATACTGATTCAGCTTCAACTGGAGTATTGTCTCCAGTTCTGGGCACCACACTTTAGAAAGGATGTGAAGGCTTTAGAGAGAGTGCAGAAAAGGTTTACAAGAATGGTTCCAGGGATGAGAGACTTCGGTTATGTGGATAGATTGGAGAAGCTGGGGTTGTCCTGCTTGGAGAAGAGAAGGTTGAGAGGGTATTTGATAGAGGTGTTCAAAATCCTGAGGGGTCTAACAGAGTAGATAGGGAGAAACTATTCCCATTGGCGGAGTGGGCAGAATGCACTGCCTGAGAGTGGAGGAAATTTCAATTGTGCCTTTCAAAAGGGAATTGGACAATTATCTGAAGAGAAATAATTTGCAGGGCTACAGGGAAAGGGCAGGGGAGTGGAACTAGCTGATTAGCTCTTGCAGGAGCTAGCATAACTTAGTTAAGATAAACAGGTTAATGCCTGTGTTAAAATAGTGTGCATAGTGTCATTTGTTGTTGTTGCTGTCAGTCCCTCGGAATGAGGAAAGCCCTCCAGTGGCACTGTTTGGGATGTGGGTGTGGCCTTTGCTGCCGGTGGCCCCCTCTGTGGGGGACGGAGCCTCCAGCTCCGATGGGCCCCCCCCACCCAGCCTGCCGCAGGGAGGCCACCTCCATTGAGGGCAGCTCTGCCACCTGCAAAATGCTGGCGGGCCCTCTATATTAAGGCCCCAATCGGGGGCCTTAATTATTTAACGTGGCTGCCTGCTGCCTTGCAGCAGGTGGCTGATCTGCATTCCAGCCCCCACCCCCTTGGGAAAGTTCCTCGGCAGTGGGAATGCAGTGGGGAGCTGCCCCGACATGGCTCCCCACTATTTTCCGGGTGCCCCGCCCCCACTCCCGGGGCCAGGAAAACTCCGCCCTTTATCTGAGTAACATTATGCAATGACGTTGAAATACGTCAGTGAAATGAACTCCAAAAATATGTTTTTTAACTGATTGTAATTAGTGTTACTAATGGAAAGTTGTGAATCTGACCTATGACAGTGTAATTCGTTCTATCGCATCTGCTGACAACAGTTTATCAAATAAAATTTGTTGGTGGGCTAAAAATTATCCTAGCCATATCTATAAAATTTTGAGGTCTGTCCGTCAGACTTTGGATGCTGCCCTTTGCCCATCACGTTTTGTGTAATGCACCAACAAGTCATAACTGAACATTCTTTTTAAAAATTCATTAATTTCCTGCTTGCTTTTTTGCCTTTCACGTATTTTGTTCCTTCCTCCAAGGAGAGGACATAAGCAGCTGTGAATCTCTAGATGCCTCCTGAAGCACCAGTAATTAGCTTCTAATTGACCTCAGGATATGCCTGTGTAGGCAGCTTCCCCACAGGGAGAACCTGGGCAGTGGCCTGAAAAGGATTGGGCAGGTTAGCAGCTAAACATCACAACAGTGCCCCTGACCCAAGGCTACTCATGAACAACATCACACAGGAACAGTTTATATATTTATTAAACTGTTACTAAAAGTGATGTGAGTTAAAGATTTGAGGAGGGGGGGTGTGGTGAAAATGCCAGCAGTGTGAAATGGGCTTGTAGCGAATCAGCAGTCGATTTTTCACCATGGCAGTTTTTATTTTCCATTGACTTGGAAAATATTGCCAAGATTTTTCATTTCAAATCAAACAAAAGCAGCAGTGAGACTGGGAAATGAGTCTTCAAAGAGTTTGAACTATCATTCTGTGAACTTCAGCAGAAGGAAGAGAAGGCACAGTGAAAAAAATCAAGCTTGTTTTGCACTGCTGGTGTAGAACAATCTCACCTCCTCCACTTTTATTTAAATTCCTTCCCTCAATTCCTCCATTTTTGCACTTCCCCATCCTCCTTTATCACAACAGTGACTGCGCTTCAGATGTACATCCTTAGCTGGGAATCACTTTGGGATGTCCTGAATTTGTGAAAGGCGCTATTTAATTTTTTTTTATTCGTTTGTGGGACGTGGGCGTCGCTGGCTAGGCCAGCATTTATTGCCCATTGCTAATTGCCCTTGAACTGAGTGGCTTGCTAGTCCATTTCAGAGGACATTTTAAGAGTTAACCACATTGCTGTGGGTCTGGAGTCACATGTAGGCCAGACCAGGTAAGGACAGCAGATTTCCTTCCCTGAAGGACATTAGTGAACCAGATGCGTTCTTACAACAATTGACAATGGTTTCATGATCATCATTAGACCACCTTTTAAGAAAAGAAATTCCAGGTTTATTAACTGAATTCAAATTTCACCATCTGCCATGGTGAGATTCAAACCCACATCCCCAGAGCATTAGCCTAGATGCTGGATTATTAGGTCTTGTGACAATACCACAACGCCACCGCCTCCTCCAAATGCGAACTCTTTCTTCTTTTTTTTAAGTCCCTCCTTAAAACCTACCTCCTTGATCAAGCTTTTGCTCACCTCCCTCTTTATGGGGTGGAAATTCATTGTTGAAAGCAACGTAAATCAGGCGGCATCAAGTATCACATGCAGGAACTGTAGCCTAGTGGTGATATTGAGAGACCTAGACTAATGATCAGGATACATGCATTCAAATTCCACCATGGCAACTGGAGAATTTAAATTTAGTTAATTAAATAAATCTGGAATAAAAAGCTAGTGCCAGTAATGGTGATCATTAAACAATTGGATTGTCGTAAAAACCCGTCTGGTTCATTAATGACCTTTAGGGATGGAAACCTGCTATCCTTACCCGGTCTGGCCTATGTGTGACTCCAGGCCTGCTGAAATGTCGTTGAGACTTTCCTGCCCTCTGAAATGGCCAAGCAAAGCACGCAGTTGTAGTCAAGAAGACAGCTTCACAACCACCTGGACTCATTTGGCAGAATGCCTCATCGCCAGAATTTTCAAACAAGCACCAAGACGTAGCTTGGCTGGTGGTGAGAAGGGCCCTCCCTGTCCGATCCTTCCTGCACTGCCACTGCATGCTACCCTTGAGGTGGCTGTGTGGGGGTTTGGGGGGGGTGGTGAAGAGGTCGTTGCCCATCTCCTTCTGGGATGTGCCTTTGCAAAACAAAGTCTGGAAAGAGATGCAGTGGTTTTTGTCTGGGTTCATCCCGAGCATCTCCGTAGCTTAGGACTCATACTTTACGGGCTGTACCCTGAGAAGCACAGCGAGACAAACATCAACTGCTGCTGAAGGATCATCAACTCGGTGAAAGACGCACTTTGGCCTGCCTGAAACTTGCTGGTCTTCCAGCGCAAAGAGCTGTCAACAACCAAGTTTTGCAGACTGGCACATTCCAAGGTCCAGGACTACGTGCTGAGGGATGCATTAAAGCTTGGAGCAGCTGCCGCAAAGGCTCAATGGGGAAAGGCCACTGTGTAAGACCTTCCCGTCATAGTATACGGAGGGGCTGGAAATCGTGTAAAATCCCTCAGGCTACACGCACCAGAGAATGTATGACATGTAATGTAAATGTACATTGTAAATATAACTTGAAAGGGCAAGAGTAGTGAGGCACCTCATGTACTGTATTGAAAGAAATCTGTATTGCACTTTATGAAAGGTCCAATTTGAATTGTTTTGCAATGAATTTTTACAAATGTTATGAATAAAGTATATTTTTGGATAAAAAAGGGAAATTAGGGATGGGCAATAAATATGGCCTTACCAGCATCCCATGACTGAATAAAAAGGCAAGACGCACTGCAGCAACGCACCAAGGCTCCTTCGACAGCACCTTTCAAACCCGCGACCTCTACCACTTAGAAGGATAAGGACAGCAGGTGCATGGGAACACCACCACCTGCAACTTCCCCTCCAAGCCACACACCATCCTGATTTGGAACTATATCGCCTTAGTATTGCTGGGTCAAAATCCTGGAACTCCCTTCCTAACAGCACTTTGGGTGTCCCTCCCCCGCCCCTCCCAAGGACTGCAGAATTTCAAGAGGCAGCTCACCATCACTTTCTCAAGGGCAATTAGGGAATGGGCAATAAATGCTGGCTTAGCCAGTGATGTCTACATCCCTGAAACGAATGAAAAAAGTAGGGAAATATCCCAAGGCGCTTCAAAAGTGTAATGAAATCAATGGACTTTGAACTAATGAAGGAGATATGAGGTGGAAATTCACCTTAAGCGCTATCATATTGGCCTCCTGTTTTATGCCCCACCTGATATTCAGCTCCATTGCGGTCAATGGAACTGCAGATCAAATGCAGCATAACATGAGGCAGCTAGTGGTCCTTTTTATGGTACACACTGCTGCCACTGTGCATCGATGGTGAAGGAAGTGAATGTTGAAGCTGCTGGATGGGGTGACAATCAAGCGGGCTGCTTTGTCCTGGATGGTGTTGAGCTTCTTGAGTGTTGTTGGAGCTGCACCCATCCAGGCAAATGGAGAGTATTCCATCACACTCCTGACTTGTGCCTTGTAGATGGTGGACAGGCACTGGGGAGTCAGCAGGTGAGTTACTTGCTGCAGCACTCCCAGCTTCTGACCTGCTCTTGTAGCCACAGCATTTATGTGGCTGCTCCAGTTCAGTTTCTCGTCAATGGTGACCCCCCAGGATGTTGATAGTGGGGGATTAAGTGATGGTAATGCCATTGAACATCACAGGGAGAAGGTTAGAATCTCTCTTGTTGGAGGTGGTCATTGCCTGGCACTTGTGTGGCTCGAATGTTACTTGCCACTTATCAGCCCAAGCCTGGATGTTGTCCAGGTCTTGCTGCATATGGACATGGGCTGCTTCAGTATCTGAGGAGTCACGAATGGTGCTGAACATTGTGCAATCATCAGCGAACATCCCCACTTCTGACCTTATGATTGAAGGAAGGTCATTGATGAAGCAGCTGAAGATGGTTGGACCTAGAACACTACCCTGAGGAACTCCTGCAGTGATGTCCTGGAGCTCAGATGATTGACCTCCAACAACCACAACCATCTTCCTTTGCACTAGGTATGATTCCAACCAGCGGAGGGCTTTCCCCCTGATTCCCATTGACCTCAGTTTTGCTAGGGCTCATTGATGCCATACTCGGTCCAATGCTGCCTTGATGTCAAGGGCAGTCACTCTCACCTCACCTCTTGAGTTCAGCTCTTTTGCCCATGTTTGGACCAAGGCTGTAATGAGGTCAGGAGCTGAGTGGTTCTGGCAGAACCCAAACTAAGCGTCAGTAAGCAGGTTATTGTTGAGCAAGTGCCGCTTGATAGACCTGTTGACGACACCTTCCATCATTTTGCTGATGATCGGGAGTAGACTGATAGGGCAGTAATTGGCCGGGTTGGATTTGTCCTGCTTTTTGTGCACAGGACATACCTAGACAATTTTCCACATTGCTCGGTATACGCCAGTGTTGTAGCTGTACTGGAACAGCTTGGCAAGGGGAATGGCTAGTTCTGGAGCAGAAGTCTTCAGTACTATTGCCAGAATGATGTCAGGGCCCATAGCCTTTGCAGTATCCAATGCCTTCAGCCGTTTCTTGATATAACGTGGAGTGAATCGGACTGGCTGAAGACTAACATCTGTGAGGTTGGGGATCTCAGGAGGAGGCCGTGATGAATCATCCACTCGGCACTTCTGGTTGAAAATGGATGCAAATGCTTCAGCCTTGTCTTTTACATTAAAGCAAAATACTGCGGATGCTGGAAATCTGAAACAAAAACAAGAAATGCTGGATTCACTCAGCAGGTCTGGCAGCATCTGTGAAAAGAGAAGCAGAGTTAACGTTTCGGGTCAGTGACCCTTCTTCGGAACTGACAAATATTAGAAAAGTCACAGATTATAAACAAGTGAGGTGGGGGTTGGGCAAGAGATAACAAAGGAGAAGGTGCAGATTGGACCAGGCCACATAGCTGACCAAAAGGTCACGGAGCAAAGGCAAACAATATGTTAATGGTGTGTTGAAAGACAAAGCATTAGTACAGATTAGGTGTGAATATACTGAATATTGAACAGCAGCAAGTGCAAACCTGAAAAAAAACAACCTGAAAAAAACAGTGGGTAAGCAAACTGACTAAGAAGAAATGAAATAAATGCAAAAAAAAGATTGTAAAAAATGTAAAAAGGAATGTAAAAAAAAAGGAAGAAAAAATAACTAAAAATGACTAAAAATGAAAGTAAAGTGGGGGGCTGTCATGCTCTGAAATTATTGAACTCAATGTTCAGTCCGGTAGGCTGTAGTGTGCCTAATCGGTAGATGAGATGCTGTTCCTCGAGCTTGCGTTGATGTTCACTGGAACACTGCAGCAATTCCAGGACAGAGATGTGAGCATGAGAGCAGGGGGGAGTGTTGAAATGGCAAGCAACCGGAAGCTCAGGGTCCTGCTTGCGGACTGAGCGGAGATGTTCCGCAAAGCGGTCACACAGTCTGCGCTTGGTCTACCCAATGTAGAGGAGACCACACTGTGAGCAGCGAATACAGTATACTACATTGAAAGAAGTACAAGTAAATTGCTGCTTCACCTGAAAGGAGTGTTTGGGGCCTGGGATAGTGAGGAGAGAGGAGGTAAATGGGCAGGTATTACACCTCCTGCGATTGCAGGGGAAGGTGCCATGGGACGGGGACGATCTTTACCCTTTATTTTATGTTGCCTCTTTTCGTTCTGCATACCAGAATGAATCATTTCACACTTCTCTGCATTAAATTTCATCTGCCATGTGTCCGCCCATTCCAACAGCCTGTCCATGTCATTTTGAAGTCTATCACGATCATCTTCACAGTTCACAATACTTCCAAGTTTTGTGTTATCTGCACACCATTAACATATTGTTTGCCTTTGCTCCGTGACCTTTTGGTCAGCTATGTGGCCTGGTCCAATCTGCACCTTCTCCTTTGTTATCTCTTGCCCAACCCCCACCTCACTTGTTTATAATCTGTGACTTTTCTAATATTTGTCAGTTCCGAAGAAGGGTCACTGACCCGAAACGTTAACTCTGCTTCTCTTTTCACAGATGCTGCCAGACCTGCTGAGTGAATCCAGCATTTCTTGTTTTTGTTGTCTTTTACATTGATGTGCTGGGCTCGCCCATCGTTGAGGATGGGGATAGCCGTGGAGCCCCCTCCTCCTGTTAGTTGTTTAATTGTCCACCACCATTCATGACTGGATGTGGCAGGACTGCAGAGTTTAAATTTGATCCGTTGGGTATGGGATCACTTAGTCCTGTCTATCGCATGCTGCTTCTGTAGTTTGGCATGCAAGTCATCCTGTGTTGTAGCTTCACAAGGCTGACACCTCATTTTTAAGTATGCCTGCTGCTGCTCTTGGCATGCCCTCCTACACTCTTAATTGAACTAGGGTTGGTCTCCCGGCTTGATGGCAATGGTAGAGTGGTGGATATGCCGGGCCATGAGGTTACAGATTGTGGTTGAGTACAATTCTGCTGCTGCTGATGGCCCACAGCGCCTCATGGATGCCCAGTTTTGTGTTGCTAGATCTGTTAGAAATCTGTCCCACTTAGGACGGTGGTAGTGCCACACAACACAATGGTGGGTGCCCTCATTGTGAAGACAGGACTTTGTCTCAACAAGGACTGTGCGGTGGTCACTCCTACCAATACTGTCATGGACAGATGCATCTGCTGTAGGTCGACTGGTGAGGACAAGGTCAAGTAGGTCTTTCCCTCTTGTTGGTTCCCTCACCACCTGCCGCAGACCCAGTCGATGTAGGTATGTCCTTTAGGACTCGGCCAGCTCGGTCAGTACTGGTGCCACTGAGCCACTCTTGGTGATGGACATTGAAGTCTCCCACCCAGAGTATATTTTTGCCCTTGCTACCCTCAGTGCTTCCGCAAGTGGTGTTCAACATGGAGAAGCACTGATTCATCAGCCAAGGGGGTCAGTAGGTGATAATCAGCAGGAGATTTCCTTGCCCATGTTTGACCTTATGCCATGAAACTTTATGGGGTCCAGACTCAATTCTGAGGACTCTGTGCCGCCACCTCTGGGGGGTCTGGCCTGCCGGTGGGACAGGACATACTCATGGATGGCGATGGTGGTGTCTGGGACATTGCAAGGTATGATTCCACGAGTATGACTATGTCAGGATGTTGTTTGACTAGTCTGTGGGACAGCTGTCCCAATTTTGGCACAAGCCCCCAGATGTTTGTAAGGAGTTAAGGGCAACATATGAATGTAAGTTGTAATTATTGGCAGCTACTTATGTAAAATTGAGAGGTAATCATGACACTTTTCGCACGTAAAAACACAAAGAACCAACAATGCTCTTTGCTGTTTTTATTTAACTGTTAAGATGACGATGTCAAACAATCTTAAAATGTAAAGACACTTTAACCATTAGCTTATCGAGCTAATAAGATTATAAAAGCAGCAGCCTTATTTAATTACATATTACTAATTTAAATTTAGATATAATTGAGGAGATTTCTATTATACTCACTAAAGGTAATAGACATGTAGTGCATAAAATTATACAATAAGCTACAGCAAGTATTTATAACAAAGAATTGCACATGACTTCTGTGTGGTGTTGTGTTAAACACAAGCCTAATAATTAAAGTTTATTAACGTGTGTAATTTGTCATTAACAGATGTTTTGTTCAGTATCCTGCTGTTTGCTTTCAAGGTGATGTTACAAAAATAAAAGCATGGTTCCCAATGATTGGTTAGCTTATCGTTTCTCCTAAGTTTGTACATGGAAGTTGGAAAAGTATTGTGTATAAATATAACATTTACAGAATGTCACAATAAGTCCCTATTTATGCATTTTAATAGCCAAATAAAGAGGCATAACGTTTTGGATCAAGAACACAATTCCATTGTCTCATGTTGTCCAGCAGGGAAGCAGTGCTGACAGTGAGTGTTGATGAGAGATAAAGCTACCAAACTGTTGCACTGATTCTCTGATTCTTAGCATCATGGAGAAGGCCTTTACTCGGGTCATACTTGAAAGACTTCATTTACTTGTAGACCGAGTGTACCCAGAAGCACAGTGCGGTTTCCGTGATGGGAGATCTACTGTGGATATGATCTTCTCCATATGCCAGCTGCAAGAGAAGCGTAGGAAACAGAGTTTACCTTACTTTACCCCTTTACCTTACTTTCGTAGACCTCACTCAGGCATTCAACACTGTCAGCAGAGCAGGGCCCGACAAGATGTGGGGAAAAATTGGCTGTCCACCGAAGCTCCTCAGTCTCATCCGTTCCTTCCATGACAACTTGCATTGTACTGTACAATTTGATGGCTGCACTTCAGGCAGTTTCCAAGTGAAGAATGGAGTGAAACCGGGTTGTGTCCTAGCCCCCACTCTGTTTGACATCTTCTCCACGCTCCTGATCTTCACTTTCCCTGCAGATATGGAAGGAGTCCAGGGTTCTGATGAAAGTAACAGACCTGAAACGTTAACTCTGTTTCTCTCTCCACGGATTCTGCCAGACCTGCTGAGTATTTCCAGCACTTTCTGTTTTTATTTCAGATTTCCAGCATCCGCAGTATTTTGCTTTTATGGAAGGAGTCTACTTGCACACTAGGTCAGTCGGCAAGCTCTACAATTTATCAAGGCTGAAAGCGAAGACAAAAACACCGCATTGGAATCAGAAATTCCTCACGCTGATGATTCTGCACTAGTCACTCACACAGAAACTCAGCGACAAAGACTCATCGACTGTCTCTCCCGTGCCTGGAACATTGTTCTCCTTGACTATAAGCATCAAAAAAACCGTGGTCATGGGACAAGGTGTTGCATCTCCACCCCGATCACACTAAATAACAGCCCATTGGAAGTGGTTAGCAAACTCTACAACCTTGGGTCCACGGTGACAGACAATCTGTCCCTTGATGCAGAGCTCGATATACACATTGGGGAAAGCAGCTACCACCTTTGGCCAATTCACAAACTGCGCATGGGATAACACCAAGCTGACCCTTAGGACCAAGCGGATGGTTTATAAGGCCTGTGTTCTGAGCACCTTGCTGTAAGGCTGTGAAACATGGGCAACTTACAGCTATCAGGAAAAGAAACTCAATAATTTCCATCCTCGCCGTCTGTGGCACATTATGGGTCTATCCTGGTAGGTCAAATTTAGGGGTAGGCAGTGGCATAGTGGTATTATCATTGGACTAGTAACCCAGAGACCCAGGGTATTTCTCTGGGGACATGGGTTCGCATCCCACCACAGCAGAAGGCAGAATTTGAATCTAATTAATAAGTCTGGAATCAAAAGCTAGCCAGGATGGCGCAGTGGTTGGGCGGCAGTGGCGCAGTGGTTAGCACCGCAGCCTCACAGCTCCAGCACAGCTCCAGCTTCAATTCTGGGCACTGCCTGTGCGGAGTTTGCAAGTTCTCCCTGTGACCACGTGGGTTTTCGCCGGGTGCTCCGGTTTCCTCCCACCGCCAAAAACTTGCAGGTTGATAGGTAAATTGGCCATTGTAAATTGCCCCTAGTTTAGGTAGGTGGTAGGGAATATGGGATTACTGTAGGGTTAGTATAAATGGGTGGTTATTGGTCGGCACAGACTCGGTGGGCCGAAGGGCCTGTTTCAGTGCTGTATCTCTAAATCAAAAAAATCTAATGATGGCCATGAAACCATTGTCGATTGTTGTAAAAACCCATCTGGTTCACTAATGTCCTTTTGGGAAGGAAATCTGCTGTCCTTACTTGGTCAGGCCTACATGTGACTCCAGACCCACAGCAATGTGGTTAACTCTTACATGCCCTCTGAAATGGCCTAGCAAGCCACTCAGTTGTACCTAACCACTATGAAGTCAATAAAAAGGAATGAAACCGGACGGACCACCTGGTATCGACCGAGGCACCAGAAACGACAACGCCAAACCCAGCTCTGTCGACCCTGCAAAGTCCTCCTTACTAACATCTGGGGGCTTGTGCCAAAGTTGGGAGAGCTGTCCCACAGACTAGTCAAGCAACTGCCTGATATAGTCATACTTATGGAATCATACCTTACAGACAATGTCTCAGACACTGCAATCACTATCCCTGGGTATGTCCTGTCCCACCAGCAGGACAGACCCAGCAGAGGTGGTGGCACAGTGATATACAATAGGGAGGGAGTTGCCCTGGGAGGCCTCAACATCGACTCCGGACCCCATGAAGTCTCATGGCATCAGGTCAAACATGGGCAAGGTAACCTCCTACTGATTACCACCTACCGCCCTCCCTCAGCTGATGACTCAGCACTCCTCCATGTTGAACAGCACTTGGAGGAAGCACTGAGGGTGGAAAGGGCACAAAATGTACTCTGGGTGGGGGACTTCAATGTTCATCACCAAGAGTGACTCGGTAGCACCACTACTGACTGAGCTGGCCGAGTCCTAAAGGACATAGCTGCTAGACTGGGTCTGCGGCAGGTGGTGGGGGAACCAACACGAGGGAAAAACATACTTGACCTCGTCCTCACCAATCTGCTCCAGTCCACCTACAGTATCCAGGTGTCGATTGACAGTATTGGTAGGAGTGACCACTGCACAGTTCTTCTGGAGACGAAGTCCCACCTCCACATTGAGGATACCATCCATCGTGTTGTGTGGCACTATCACCGTGCTAAATGGGATAGATTTCGAACAGATCTAGCAATGCAAAACTGGGCATCCATGAGGCGCTGTGGGCCATCAGCAGCAGCAGAATTGTACTCAACCACAAACTGTAACCTGATGGCCCAGCATACCCCCCATTCTACCATTACCATCAAGCCGGGAGACCAACCCTGGTTCAATGACGAGTGCAGGAGGGCATGTCAGAAGCAGCACCAGGCATACCTCAAAATGAGGTGTCAACCTGGTGAAGCTACAACACAGAACTATCTGCGTGCCAAAGTGCATAAGCAGCAAGCGATAGACAGGGCTAAGCGACCCCATAACCAACGGATCAGACCTAAGCTCTGCAGTCCTGCCACATCCAGTCGTGAATGGTGGTGGACAATTAAACAACTAACTGGAGGAGGAGGCTCCACAAATATCACCATCCTCAATGATGGGGGAGCCCAGCACATCAGTGCGAAAGATAAGACTGAAGCATTTGCAACAATCTTCAGCCAGAAGTGCCACGTTGATGATCCATCTCGGCCTCCTCCTGAAGTCCCCAGCATCACAGATGTCAGACTTCAGCCAATTCCATTCACGCCGCGTGATATCAAGAAACGACTGAAGGCACTGGATACTGCAAAAGCTATGGACACTGACAATATTCGGGCAATAGTACTGAAGATCTGTGCTCCAGAACTTGCCTCGCCCCTAGCCAAGCTGTTCCAGTACAGCTATAACACTGGCATCTACCCTGCAATGTGGAAAATTGCCCAGGTATGTCCTGTACACAAAAAGCAGGACAAGTCCAACCCGGCCAATTACCGCCCCTTCAGCCTATTCTCAATCATCAGTAAAGTGATGGAAGGTGTCATCAACAGTGCCATCAAGCGGCACTTGCTTAGCAATAACCTGCTCAGTGACGCTCAGTTTGGGTTCCGCCAGAACCACTCAGCTCCTGACCTCATTACAGCCTTGGTTGAAACATGGACAAAAGAGCTGAGCTCAAGAGGTGAGATGAGAGTGACTGCCCTTGACATCAAGGCAGCATTGGACCGAGTATGGCATCAATGAGCCCTAGCAAAACTGAGGTCAATGGGAATCAGGGGGAAAGCCCTCCGCTGGTTGGAATCATACCTAGTGCAAAGGAAGATGGTTGTGGTTGTTGGAGGTCAATCATTTGAGCTCCAGGACATCACTGCAGGAGTTCCTCAGGTTAGTGTTCTAGGTCCAACCATCTTCAGCTGCTTCATCAATGACCTTCCTTCAATCATAAGGTCAGAAGTGGGGATGTTCGCTGATGATTGCACAATGTTCAGCACCATTCGTGACTCCTCAGATACTGAAGCAGTCCGTGTAGAAATGCAGCAAGACCTGGACAATATCCAGACTTGGGCTGATAAGTGGCAAGTAACATTCGCGCCACTCAAGTGCCAGGCAATGACCATCTCCAACAAGAGAGAATCTAACCATCTCCCCCTGACATTCAACGGCATTACCATTGCTGAATCCCCCACTATCAACATCCTAGGGGCTACCATTGACCAGAAACTGAACTGGGGTAGCCATATAAATACCGTGGCTGCAAGAGCAGGTCAGAGGCTAGGAATCCTGAGGCGAGTAACTCACCTCCTAACTCCCCAAAGCCTGTCCACCATCTACAAGGCACAAGTCAGGAGGGTGATGGAATACTCTCCACTTGCCTGGATGGGTGCAGCTCCAACAACACTCAAGAAGCTCGACACCATCCAGGCCAAAGCAGCCCGCTTGATTGGCACCCCATCTACAAATATTCGCTCCCTGCACCACCGACGCACAGTGGCAGCAGTGTGTACCATCTACAAGATGCACTGCAGCAATGCAGCAAGGCTCCTTAGACTGCATCTTCAAAACCCTACCAATGACCTCTACCACCTAGAAGGACAAGAGCAGCAAATACATGGGAACACCACCACGTGCACATTCCCATCCAAGTCACACACCATCCTGACTTGGAACTATTTCGCCATTCCTTCAATGTCGCTGGGTCAAAATCCTGGAACTCCCTTCCTAACAGCACTGTGGGACTACCTACCCCAAATGGACTGCAGCAGTTCAAGAAGGCAGCTCACCACCACCTTCTCAAGGGCAATTAGGGATGGGCAATAAATGCTGGCCTGGCCAGTGACGCTCACATCCCATGAATGAATTTTTTTAAAATGTGGCAGTCCTCACACAGGCAGAGCTCCCAGGTGTGTTGGCACTAATCAAAAAAGAGGTGGTTTCAGTGGATCGGACACGTCCACAGGATGGAAGATGGTCACATACCCAAGGACCTTCTGTATGGTGAGGTAGCCGTGGCTCCACTTCAAGGATGCTTGCAAGCTTGACATGAAGGCACTAAATGTCGACTACCGCACCTGGTAGTCACTAGCTGGCGAAAGAGAGAAATGGTGACACATCTTGTGGTCTGGTGTGCACTACCACAATGACCAGTTGCTGCAGCAGCTTGGCAACAGGCACCAACATCAAAAACAACAACTCACAGCATCACTTGGCAGCTTCACGAGCAGCACTTGTGGCAGAATCTGCCTCTCAAGGATTGGCCTTCACAGCCATCAACAAAGGTGCACCAAGAGAAGACACCCCACCTAAATGGATTGTTTGCGATGTGTCCATCATCTCTCGTAGATGGAAGGATGCCAACCAAATATCCACACAAAGAGGCATAAAGTTTTGGATTAAGAATATAATTCCATTATTCCATGTTTTCCAGCAGGGAATCTGTTCGGACAGTGAGTATTGATGAGAGATAAAGCTACAAAACTGTTGCACTGACACTCTGACTCGTCTTGCAAGCATGGCTCCATGCACGAAGCATGGGTGGATATTCTACGTCATTCAGCACAATATGGCACAAATGTACCCATGGTCATTGGTTCAAGTCCCACTCTCGAGACTTCAACACAAACTCCAGGCTGGAACTCCCAGTGTAGTACTGAGGGAGTGCTGCACAATCAGAGGTGCAGTCTGTCAGATGACAAGATAAACCGAGGCCCTGTCTGAACCTCTCAGGTGGACATAGTGCCATCTTGAAAGAGATCAGGAGATGTCTGCCCAGTGTCCTGGCCAACATTTATCCCACAACCAATGCCACCAAAACAGATTATCTGGTCATTGCCACACTGCTGTTTGTGGAATCTTCTATCTTCCTATCTTTGGCCTCCTTGTCTCGGGAGACAATGGGTAAGCGCCAGGAGGTGGTCTGTGGTGTGTGGAGCAGTGCCTGGAGTGGCTATAAAGGCCAATTCCAGAGTGACAGACTCTTCCATAGGTGCTGCAGATAAAATTGGTTGACAGGGCTGTTACGCAGTTGGCTCTCTCCTTGCACTTCTGACTTTTTTCCTGCCAACTGCTAAGTCTCTTCGACTCGCCATGCTTTAGCCCCGCCTTTATGGTTGCCCGCCAGCTCTGGCGATCGCTGGCAACTGACTCCCACGACTTGTGATCAATGTCACAGGACTTCATGTCGCGTTTGCAGACGTCTTTAAAGCGGAGACAAGGACGGCCGGTGGGTCGGATACCAGTGACGATCTTGCTCTGTGCAGAATTACTGTGTTTCTTACATCACAACAGGGATGACACATCAGAAGTACTTCATTTGCTGTAAAGAACTTTGGGGCTTCCTGAGATTGTGATAGTTTTACGGAAATGCAAGTCTTTCTTCCTTAATTTGAAAATGTCAGCTCTGAGGCATGTGTGAGAAAAATGAAGGAAGTTAATGACATTTTACCAGTCGAGGGAGTTAACAACATTTAGTAGTTGCAGAAATGTGCTAAGAATACATTCAGATTTAGTTTAGTGCTTTAAGCTGAGGAGGTTTTATATTTTTACAGGGTTATTGTGCCAACGGAAGCTTATTAACTATGGACCACTCTATCTGAGTGATTTACATAGGCTGGAATTTTACACCCCTCCCAAAAGAGCAGGCTGATGACAAGGGTGGGGGGGTGCGTAAAATGGAGTGGGCGGCTGGGGGGTCTTCCTGACCCGCTCCCACCTCCGCACCGATTTACACAGAGCGGCGGCAGCAGGTAACAGCCCGCCCTCCCCAAGCCAATCAAGGCCCTTAAGTGGCCAATTAACAGCCACTTAAGGGCCTCCGCCCACCTCCACAGGGATTTTACATTTGGCAGGTGGGCGACTGAGGCCTCAGAAAAGCCACCTGATAAAACTAGGCGGCCTTCTGGCGGCCTGTGGGGGGGGGGGGGCCCTGCTTATCAGGCATGCTGTGCCCAACAGAGGGCTGTCCCTGAAGCCAACACGCCCCCTTCTGCCCTAATCGACCTCCCTTGCCTCGCCAGGGCCTGACCAATTGCCCCAGTGAGGCCCCAAAAACTTACCTCTTTTCCAGTGCTCTCCGTCATCTTCATCCTGAAGCTGGGTTGCAGTCCCAGCAGTGGCCACCCTCCTGATGGCGCAGCTGGGACTAAGAGCTGCTAGCCCGCTGATTGGCCAGCAGCTCCATAAGTCAGGACTTCCTGCCTCAATGAGGTGGAAGTCCCGCCCAAGACCAATTAAGGCTCTGGGGACCATAAAATCCGATCTGGATCCCCAGGACCTGCGGAGGTGGGATCACCACTGACCCTTTGGCTGGTGGATGGTTCCCTCCCCCACCCACTGTAAAATGCAGCCCATAGTTACAGTTTCACGCAGGAGAAGACCTTCAGTCCATTTGGCTCACCTATCCACAGTATCTCCTTAGTGCATTTCTAACCCTGAATCCTATTTATACACACATACAGGGATTATAAAGAGTAGTTTTGACATTCTGCCTAATTTGTATTTATGCACACAAAATGTTCTTCCAACTTCCTATATTTTACAGGAAGACTGCGTAGAAAGAGAGGCTATAAGTTAACCAGACATTAAGAACTCTTGGATAGATGTTTTGACTACAAGCGCATTCTTGAAAATCTTTGTGCTCTCATCCTGTGGCCCAGTTAGACTTTTCTTCGGTGACATATCACCATGACGATACCCTTTTTTTCCCTTCGAGCATTGTACTCGATTTTGTTTATCCCACAAGTCATTTCAGGTCACTGATTCTTTTGTGACAACCTTTGGGCGGTTTGACGAGCCATGAACACTTTTGTTTCCCTTTTCTCTGAGATCCTTGCCCACGCATTTGCTCTTCATTTTAATTTTAGTAGCAAATGCACTTGTTCCTCAAAAAACTGTGTCCAGATGTTTGACAGAAATGTTATGACAATGCAGGGGAAGCTAGGATTTGGAGAGACACGGAATCTTTGTCCTTCCTTGGATTCCGTTTTGTTACGTTACTGCCAGCCATGTATGATGCCAAAGCCATTTGCATTCATTAGCATATGTTATAATATATGATGGCTCTGATTGGAGTGGTAGATTTGAATAATGCCATCCAACATCTGACAAGGGCGTCTTAACCCTCTGTGCGCCATGAACAAGTCACCTTGTCAAGGCGCGATTGTGACGCTGGGATTGTTGTGCTAATGAATACAGGGAGTTAGCTAGGCTGCCTTGTTGGAGATGGTCATTGCCTGCTACTTGAGTTAAGCGAATGTTACTTACCACTTATCAGCCTAAGATTGAATGTTGTCCAGGTCTTGCTAAATATGGGCACGGACTGTGGGGTTGTGAATGGTACTGAACACTAAGTAATCATCAGCAAACATCTATAGCATTTAGAATGGGCACTGAAAGGGTTCCCTTTACATGAGGCGATGATGCAACACAATGTTTACCATTACCACCTCAATGGGCGTCAACCGTCAATGGAGGGACTCAGCCATGTCAGCTGTAACTCAGTGATAGCTCTCCCGCCTCTGAGTCAAAAGTTGTGGGTTCGAGATCCACTCCAGAGACTTAAACACAAAATCCAGGCTGATACGCCAGTACCAGAATTGAGGGAGGGCTGCACTGTCAAAGATGCTGCCTTTTGCTTGAGATGTTTAACCTGTCCTGGCCAATTTTTATCTCTCAACCAATACCACTAAAATAGATTATCTGGTCATTATATCATTGCTGTTAATGGGAGCTTGACGTACACAAATTTGCTGCTGCATTTCCTACAGTACAACTTGAATATACTTCAAAAAGCACTCCATTGGCTGTAAAGCGCTTTGGGGGCATCTTGAGGTCATGAAAGGCACTATATAAATGCAAATCATTCTTTCTTTCTGTATTGTGTTGACTGATTTAAAAGGATGTGCTGATCTCAGCCAAGGTCGGGTCTTAAGCAGGTTCCAAACAGCTGATTACTTTAGTTATGAGATTCTGATATGACATTGCTAATAAGTAGGAGAACCAGTTTTTTTAAAATTATGTTGATTACTTACTTTTTGGTTTTACCTAAAGTGGGTTCACACCAAGATTCCCGTATAAACGGTTAGGAACTGTATAGCAATTTTCATGAACATCCCAAGTCCCAAATCCTTCCATCCACGAAATGTTGGTTTGAAGCCTAGATCTGACACATTGGAAAGGTGCAGCCAAACATGCACACACTTTATCAGAACCTTAAAGAAATCTCTTCTGCAATTATACCAGATAACAAAATGTCTACTGAAAGAGACAATGATAGTCATTTGTCACTGGTAGTCATACTAGATGTTTTAATCCAACAGAGAATTCAGGAGGAACATCTTTACCCAGAGAGTGGTGAGAATGGGGAACTCGCTACCACATGGAGTAGTTGAGGTGAATAACATAGACACATTTAAGGGGAAGCTAGATAAACATAGGATGGAGAAAGGAACAGAAGGATATGCTGATGGGGCGAGATAAAGTAGGGATAGGCGGAAGTTCGTGTGGAGCATAAACACTGGCAGGGCTGAATGGGCTGTTACATAGAAAGAAAGATGTACAGCACAGAAGGAGACCATTTGACCCACCATGTCCATGTTGGCTGAAAAAGAGTTATCCAGTCTAATCCCACCTTGGTCTGCAGCCCTTTAGGTCACAGCACCTCAAGTGCATATCCAAGTGTTTTTTAAATGCAGTGAGGGTTTCTGCCTCTACCACCCATTCAGACAGTGAGTTCAAGACTCAAAAACAAAATACTGCAATTGCTGGAAATCTGAAATAAAAACAAAAATGACAGAACTGCTCAGCAGGTCTGGCAGCTTCTGGCAAGAGTTAATGTTTCAGGTGCTATAAATTCAATGTAATGAAGACTAATTCAGTTAGAAATTCACCCAGCAGAAATAATAAACCCACTACTATGTTGATAAGATAGCAGGCAATGATAGGCATCGATTTGCACTACTGGGACAGGTAGAGGATTAAATCTTGAACTGAACCCATTGGAAATATGCATAGCCTAATATTGGAGAAAACAAGCAAGACAAAAAGGCTTCTTAACTTTCAAGTTGCAGGCAGAGGAAGGTGGTTACAGTGCAGAAACTCTCCATGTGCTTGTTCTTGATGTTGAGTCCATCCAAAAATGTTGCCCAATGTTTAGGAGGATTACACTCTATTAACAGTGAAACTCTGACGGAATAAAATTCACTTCAAATAAAGAAGGCCTCTTAGCATATCAGTCCTCTCCTTTCCAATTGAGCTACATTAGCATTGGCTGATCATCTGACTATTTAAACTTAAATTTGCTCAGGAACTCTGAGGAGGAACAAAATAAGATTGTTGAATATCGAGACTGCACACGATCATTTATTTTAAATTGCTTCCTTTCTAGGCCACGATGTGCTGACAGTGGAATTTGTGGAACAGGGCATTTCCTCAACAACCTTTGGCATGTCTCACTATGGTCCGACTTTTAAAGGACCTGAACGTTCGTCGAAACAGTCCCCATTTTATCTTCTGCAGAATCAGAGTTCCAGATGATCTATTCCTCGGCTCTGTTTCTGCAAATGGAGGGGAAAACCAGCTTCTACGCACAAGGGTAACAGGACCTTCACATGGTGTCATGCTGTGATATTTATAACAAAATATATTTGTTGTAACACATTCATTTTTGTGTATATGCAGTATTTTCCCTGGTTACATGATGGCTGCACTAATACAAGTGTCATCTTTTTAATCATTTTCCTTGTTCAAAAAAGTGACCACATTGCAGAAAATATCACCAGCTGCTTCCAGTTTTTGAATCATCCATATGTGCAATCTTTTGCTAAATATTTTCCGCCTAAAATATTCCAAAGCCATGATGACATTCACTCCCTCCACCACCAGCACACAGTGGCAGCAGTGTGCACCATCTACAAGGTGCACTGCAGCAACTCGCCAAGCCTCCTAAGACCGCACCTTCCAAACCCATGACCTCCACCATCTAGGAGGGCAAGGACAGCAGATTCATGGGAATATCACCACCTGCAAGCTCTCCTCCAAGTCACACACCATCCTGACTTGGAAATATATCGTCATTCCTTCACTATTGCTGGGTCAAAATCCTGGAACTCCCTCCCTAACAGCACTGTGGGTGTACCTACACCACATAGACTGCAGTGGTTCAAGAAGGGAGTTCACCACCACCTTCTCAAGGGCAAATAGAGTCATAGGGTCATTTACAGCACAGAAGGCGGCCATTTGGGCCATCAAATCCATGCCGGCTCGCCTCAGAGCTATCCAGTCAGTCCCACTCTCTGTAGCCCTGCAGGTCTATTTCTCTCAGGTGGCCATCTAACTGCTGTTCCCATCACTCTTGTGGGTAGTGAGTTTCAGGTCATTACCACCCGCTGCGTAAAAAAAGTGCTTCCTCATATTCCCCTTCACCTTTTGGCCAAAAGTTTCATTCTTTGTCCCCTAGTCCTTGTACCATTTGTTAATGGGAACAGTTTTTCCTTGTCTAACTTAACTAAGCCTGTCATAATCTTGTACACCTCTATTAAATATCCCCTCAATTTCCTTTGCTCCAGGGAGAACAACCCCAGGGATGGGCAATAAATGCTGTGTTCCCTTGAGTATGGAAGATTAAGGGGTGATCTAACTGAGGTGTTTAAGATGATTAAAGTATTTGGTAGGGTGGATGGAAAGAACTGTTGCTTCTGGTGGGGAGTCCAGAACAAGGGGGTAAACCTTAAAATTAGAGCCAGGCTATTCAGGGGGGATGTCAGGAAGCACTTCTTTACACAACGGTAGTGGAAATGTGGAACTCTCTCCCCCAAAAAGCTATTGAGACTGGGGGTAAATTGAAAATTTCAAAACAGAGATTGATACATTTTTATTAGGCAAGGATATTAAGGGTTATGGAAACAAATGGGTAGATAAAGAAAGGTGGGAGCCAATTTGCACACAGCAAGCTCCTACAAATAGTAATGTGATAATGACCAGATAATCTGTTTTTTTAGTAATGTTGATTAAGGGATAAATCAACCAGGGGATAACTCCCCTTCTCCTCTTCATATAGTGCCATGCTTTTACACTCACCTGAAAGGGCAGCTGAAGTCTTGGTATAATGTTTCATCTGAAAGGTGGCACCTCTGACAGTAATTGTAACTGCTGTCATTGTGTGCCAGTGGTGGAGGGAGTGAATGTTTAAGGTGATGAACAGGCTTTTAATCAAGCATACTGCTTTGTTTTGGATGGCGTCAAGCTTCTTGAGTGTTGTTGGAGCTGACTCATGCAGGCATCCCTGATTTTAATCACTCTACCTTTGGTAGTTGTGCCATCAGCTGCCTGGGCCCTAAGCTCCAGAATTCCCTCCCCCTCTCTCCCCCTTTAAGTTGTACCTTTAAACCGATCTGTTTGGTTATGTCCTAATATATGTTTATGTGGCTCGGTGTCAAATGTTTTGTCTGATAACGCTCCTGTGAAACATCTTTGGACATTTTTACAGCATAAATGTTGTTGTATGTGTGTGAGATTGGCAAGACGCATGAAACACTGTGGTGGGCATTTACCCATCACCTTGCATAAACTATCTTTACCTTTAAAAACTCCAGACTGATGCAAAGAAGACCTAGTTCCAAATAGGTAAACTGGGACATATTTAGTTCAGTTTAGTTTAGAGATACAGCACTGAAACAGGCCCTTCGGCCCACCGAGTCTGTGCCAACCATCAACCACCCATTTATCCTAATCCTACACTAATTCCATATTCCTACCACATCCCCACCTGTCCCTATATTTCCCTACCACCTACCTATACTAGGGGCAATTTATAATAGCCAATTAACCTATCAACCTGCAAGTCTTTGGCATGTTGGTCACCAAATTAACTCAAGGAAGCCAAATTCAGGCCAATGTGAACACGCAGTTCAGTTTTGCTGCTCAATAAATTAAACCAGCACTGTAATGCAAGTTAGAAATCATTGTTTGAATGGAAAGCCAATAATAATTGATCAACGTCTTTACAAATTTTACAGATTTTACAAATCGGTTCAAATCACTGTCACTAGTTAAGTGTGTTTGACAATAAGAACAACTAGCCCTGTCACTGGTTAAAGAATTTACCACTAATATTAAGGAAGTGGTGAGATTTGAAAAAAAAGGGCTTGCATTCCTATAGCGCTTTTCACAATCCCCGGGATGTCCCAAAGCACTTTACACCCAATGAAGGACTTTTCATCTGTAGTTACTCTTGTAATGTGGGAAACATGGCAGCCATTTTTGTGCAGAGAAAGAGACCACAAACAGCAATGTGATAATGACCAGATAATCTGTTTTTACTGATGTCGGTTGTGAAATAAATATTGGCCCAGGACACCTGGGGAGAACTGCCCTGCTCTTTCTCGATATAATACGTTGGAACATTTACATCCACTTGAGTGGGCAGATGGGGCTTTGGTTTAGTGTCATAACTGAAAAACGGCATCTCTGACAGTGCAGCACTCCACTGGAGTATCAATCTAGATTTTGTGCTCAAATCTCTGGGGTGAGACTTCAATCCACAACCTTCTGACTCAGAGCCGAGAGAGTGCTACCCACTGAGCCACGGCTGACAGCTCCAATCATTAGCAACTTACAGAAATGTAGAATGAATTTAGAGAAAGATTCACATTAAAACGTCCTGCTCAGTAATCAAAACATACGCTGTGCTGAAACACAATTGACAGTCATCAGTTTAAAACAAATATCAAACTTTAAGGTGCCAGAGCAGCAGCAGGAATAAAACAAACACCATTTGGACTTAAACAAAGTAGGGACTATATTCACATCAAGAGAGAAAAAAATAGCTAAACCATGAAAACCAAGCAACCCGATAAGTGGAACAAACAGAAGCTGACTTCAAACAGGGACAAGCAGTGATCCAAATGGACACCAGCAGTCACCAGGGTTCTTACAGGAGAGGTTAAACAGAAGTACTGTAAAGGCAAGTTTAATGGATCTGATCACTCTCCATTTAAGGTCCAGTTACACAATGAGATCATCTTTCACTTAAAGGCATCATGACTTTTACTTTGTTGACGTTCTTGCAAATCTATTTGATGGGATTGAAAGAGTTAGTTTTAAAGGGCATGTTCCTATATTGCAAAGCAGACCTTTTTTTTAAAAAATTAAGGTCTTAGTTTTTTCAGGATCTGTAAAAGACTGGATTTAAGAGAGAGGAGCATCCTTTAACCCACCCACCCCCTCCCCACCCACCGTTCTCTGAATTTGCCTTCTTACTTTCAATTATGTGCTGCACTGATTTCAATTTTAAAAAAATGAAATACAGCACTTTTCATGACCTCAGGTTGTCCCAAAGTGCTTTACAGCCAATGATGTACTTTTGAAGTATAGTCACCGTTGTAATGTAGGAGATGCAGCAGCCAATTTACAGACAGCAAGTTCCCACAAACAGCAATGTGATAATAGCCAGATCACCTGCTGTCATTATGTTGGTTGAGGGATATATATCCACCCAAGAGGGCAAATGGGACCTTGGTTTGACATCTCAACTAAAAGGCAGTACCTCCAACAATGTAGCACTCCCTCAGTACTACACTGGAGTATCAGCCTAGATTCTGTGCTAATCTCTGGAGTGGGACTTAAACCCACAATAGCCTGACTCAGTGGCAATGAGCACTGCCCACTAAGCCATGGTTGACTCACAAAATGACAATACTGTGAGAAGCAAAATCATAGATTTAGAGCAACTGACTATCAGAACCAAAAAAACATTGTTCTATAAATCTCAGGATAATAATAATTCTATCGAGTGATTTTTATTTAAATGAGATTCTGGATTGGTTACATTAGTAAGAGCTATCAAACGGACTGAGAAGCTGTAACTTGGATTTATACATGTAATCCATTTCACCTTAACCCTGTAATCTGCTTTTACAGGAAGACAGAGTGCGTTTGCTAGTTGACGGCTAATAACAGTGCTATACTTGAACGCCCCAAATCATCAAGCTTATGAACACCTAGAAGGGGACAAACTTGTAGCTGTACAGTATAATTAAGCAGAAATTATAGAACCAGGGATACGAGATGAGGAGAATTTTTATTTTACGCAGTGAGCTGTTATGATCTGGAATGCACTGCCTGAAAGGAAGGTGGAAGCAGGTTCAACAGTAACTTTCAAAAGAGGAATTGGATAAATACTTGAAAAGCAGAAATTTGCAGGGCAATAGGAAAAGAGCATAAGGGTGGAACTACTTGGATAGGTGTTACACCAATGTGCTTTGTTGAATGATAATTTTCTTTGGTCCATTGGCTGGAGATTTGAATTTGTATTTTTTGAAAGACATTTTTATAAAGACAAGCTGCCAGTAAAGTCATCCTTTCAGCTGAAGATGATCACCTAATTTGCAACACTGTATCCTACACTACAATGCTTGTGAGGAGAGAGACAAAGTGTATGCTAATATTCCAGCAAGAACCAAAACTCAGGAGGTTTAAAGGAACTACCTGTTCTCTCAGCAAGAAGAAGAAATACTGCTAAATGCTATATTTGAATCACTGAGTGACTGTCATGTGACATGCCCCTCCCCAACTGTGGTTTTAAGCTGATGATTTCTCTGCAGCAAAGGAGAAGTTACTGGACTCTGACATGAGCAGACCCAAAGAGTGGGTGCCTCTCTCTCTCTCCATTCCAGCTTGAAAGCTTTCAAATCCTCTTTGTTGACTGACCATCTTGGCATTCTCCAGCTACAATCAGAAACCCCGTTGGAGGAAATCATCCACCTCACTATTTCCACAAGACTCACCAAACCAGTCATCGACCTCTTTAAGCTAAAAGACTCAAGACCACTGAATTCAGCTAGAAGCCAGCCGAATCACCAAACTTCACAGACTGTATACCTTTTTTATGGACTGTAACCCAACCAATCTATCTTTCCCCACTCTGTAACCTATTTTTGTGTGAGTAAACCTCTAGTGTTTGTGAAAGAGTGAAAGTTGGTGCGTCATTTATTATTATTATTAGTTCGGCTTAGGTACAATAAAGTTAACCTCTTTCTTTGTTAACTCAAGAAAACCCGTCCAATTGGTTCTTGCTATCATCATAGCAAGTAAGTAATCAAACACCTACTGAATTGGCCAGTACATCCACTTTAAGAAAGAATTAACCCTGTTGTGGAGAGGGAAAAGAGGGAAGTCCTTCGACCACTCCTCACTTGACCATAACAATAGGTCTTTCAAAGAGCCAGCACAGGGACAATGGGCCAAATGGCCTCCTTCTGTGCTGCATGATACTATGATTCCACGACTGTTGGATCTGTAGCTCATTGTGTCGTTGGATCAAAGGATGTCCTTTCATTAAGGAAATAAGGAGATGTGAAAAGCAGATTTGCAGTTCTGAAGTAGCACAGTTACACAGCCTCAGGCATCAGCACAATCTGCTTGAGGGGGAGACGTATACAGCTTTGCAGTAATCTGTTTAAACACTGTGAGAGAATTTGTTATTAAACACGTTGCCTTAATGAAGTATTTTGGTGCAGATTTGGCAGCTCCATGTGTTCTCTTCTGCATTTACTCTGGGCTTTGCTATTTGCACAGTCACGGAAGGCAGTTGCCAACCTAAATTCTCAGCAGCTGCCATGTTAAGCAATTAAGGTGGATGTACTCTATTTACCTAGTGTAATAATTAACCATGCAAAACCACCGAGACACTAATCCTCCTTGTTCCTATACTCAGAAAATAATGCCACTTAAATCATTCTCAATAAAAAGCCTGGATCGTATCTATCGTTGAAGTCCATTTAGTTATTATTTAGTTATAGGAATATAGGAGCAGGAGTAGGCCATTCAGCCCCTCAATACTGTTCTGTCATTCAATTATATCATGCCTGTCTATATCTTAACTCCATTTACCCGCTTTGGTTCTGTAACTTTTCGCAGTTTTCAAATTTTCAGTTGACCAGCCCCCCAACTTCAATAACCTTTTAAGAGAGAGAGTTCCAGATTTCCACTACCCTTTATCTGAAGTGCTTCCTGACATCATCCTGGATGGACTAGCTCTAATTTTAAGGTTATGGCCTCTTGTTCTGAATTTTCCCACCAGAGGAAATAGTTCCAATTAGATCATAACTGATCTGTACCTCAGTTCCATGTAGCTTCCTGGTTTCCCCTCTAAATGGCCTGATCTTCAAGATTATGTTCCGTCATCAATTTATTTTATACATACGATTCATCTGCAATTTTTTAAATTGTTCTGGGGAGGTGAGTATTGCTGGAAGTTTGCATTTATTGCCAATCCCTCATTTCCCTCAGAAAATGGCAGTGGGCCTTCTTTTTGTACTGCAGCATCACGAGCACTTGTTTTGCAGTTGAGGGGCTTGCTGAGGTGTCACCTCAATGGCAATACTCTCATCTCTAAGCCTTAAGATTGTGGGTTCAAATCCCATTCAGGTATCATGAGCACATAATCTTGGCTGATATTCCCAGTGCAATACTGAGGGACTGCTGCACTGTCAGAGGTTCCATCTTTTGCGGGGGACATTAAAGCCAAGGTCATGTCCAGGTGTATGTAAAAGATCCCATGGCACTATTTTGAAGAAGAGCAGGGGAGTTCTCCCTGGTGTCCTGGCAAGTATTTATCCCTCAACCAATATCGCCAAAAGAAAAAAAAATCTGTCATTGCCACATTGCTAATTGTGAGAGCTTTCTGTGCAAAAATTGTTTGCCACATTTCTCACATTACAACAGCGCCTACAAAAGTACTTCATTGGCTGTAAAGTGCTTTGAGGTGTCCTGAGGTTGAGAAACATGCTATAGATATTCAGGTCTTTCTTTCTAGGGGTCACAGACTCAGGATAGGGTGTTGGCCATTTCGGACTGAGATGAGGAGAAATTTCTTCACTCAGAGGGTTGTGAATCGTTGGAATTCTCTACCCCAGAGGGCTGTGGATACTCGGTCGTTGAGATTGATAGATTTTTGGACGCTAAGGGAATCAAGCAATATGAGGATAGGATGGGAAAATGGAGTTGAAGGTCAGCCATGATCTTATTGAATGAAGATGCTAGCTCAATGGGCCATATGGCCTACTCCTGTTCCCATTTCTTATGATCTTATGTTCTTTCTTAATATCCCCAAGAATCAGTTCACTGACCTGAATTATACTACCACTTTTATATCAATATACACTTCAAAACCCTATGACAAACCATAAAAAGTGATGTGAAAATGGCAGTACAACCTGCTGTCTTAATCATCTTGAAGAGGATGCCTTTTATTAGAACGTTAGGCGCAACACTTCCTATTAACCAAAGGGGTTCATGGACCAATCGCTCTCAAGTCTTTGTTGACACTAGGATCCCTTTTGACTACATTGCCTATGCAGAACAAGATATTTTTCTACTCCATTTTATTTCTGATTGCTCAATGAGCAGCAGAGGCCAATGGTACAGACAGGGGTCAACCCATTACAGAGCAGGAATGTAAAATTGACTTATTCAATTATGCACAAGCTTTCAAAAAAATACTTGGCTGAGGGAAATGAAATTTCAAAACACAACAGTGCAGCTCCAGCACTGGAAGCTCATCATGCCTGACCGATGTTCGGGACATGGCCTTTCCATATATTCTGGAAATATATCCAATCACCCTGGACTATCACAAATGCAAGAAATAAAGTCCACAAACTATTCCTTATTGTATCCAATCACTATTGAGATCCCTTCAGATTGTTCTTTAGGCAATATGTTATTGCTGCGCCAACCTTGTAATGCCAACGTGATTGCAGAGCGACCTGCTTAGATCCAGATGCTCTGGAAAATAGTTTTTATTTTATATATGTTTATGGGATGTGGGAGGCACTGACAAGCCCATATTTAATTGCCCAACTCTCATTGCCTAAGAAGGTGGCAATAAATCTGGCACAGACTCGGTGGGCCAAAAGGGCCTGTTTCAGTGCTGTATCTCTAAATAAAAAATAAATAAATTTGGGGACAAGAGTTACACCCAGGTCAGACCAGGTAGGAGTAGATCATTTTTTTCTTAATGCCCATTCACAAATTATCCGAATTATTGAATTCAGTTTAACAACAACAACCTGCATTTATGTAGTCCCTTTAATGTAGTGAAAAGTCCCACAGAACTTTACTGTCAAATAAAATTTGGCACCTAGCCATGTAGGGAGATACTAGGAAACAGGTAGGTTTTAAGAAGCATCTTAATGGAGGGGAGAGAGAGAGAAAGAGGCAGAGAGGTTTAGGGAGGGCCTCAATAACTAAAGGTACAGCCACCAATGGTGGAGCGATGAAAATCAGGGATGTACAAGAGGCCAGAATTGGAGTAGCACAGAGATCTCAGAGGATTGTAGGGCTGGAGGAGGTTACAAAGATAGGGAGGGGTCAGGAAAAGAAGGGTTTGAAATCAAGGATGAGAATTTTAAAATTGAGGTGTTGCCAGACTGTCCCAGTATGGTGTGATTTGAACTCATGACCTGTGAGTGGCTAGCACAGTACAACTGCTGTACTGCACTGTACTTGCTTTTAATCTGAGAGGATAATGTTTAAGCTCCACTAAATCTGGTCAAGCTTCTTCAGAAAGGCCGCCCTTTCTGAAGCTTGCTGTATGTTGAGTTGCAGGCTTCTCCATGGAGCAAGTGACTACTAGACAGACCCATGAGTCCCTATCGCATGATCAATGAGGTGGTTTAGAGCACAAGGAACTTATTCCTCCCACAGTATGGCAGAGTGGAGGGACAGTGGTGATATCCTGCATCATTCTCCTTTATTAGAGATGCCACTGTATACCCCCATATTACTTCAATAAAACTATTTCTTCATGATATTTTGGGAGTTTGTAGTATCTTGGAGGGACTGTGTACTGACTACCCAAGCACTCGCAGGTCGCTCTAACTGAGTATCAGTGCGTGAGGCAACTTGCTTCAACTCAGGCCCTCAGACGGTATCTTGGACCACTGACACGCATTTGTGCTAACATGACTGCTTGTCATGATTTTTCCTGCACATCTGCATTTTGTAACTATCTCAAACTTTCAAAAATTCACCTTGAAAATCAAAATTAAAAAAGCACTCTGAGAGAAGTGAAACTATTCAGCATCGACTTCAACACAAACCTTCCCAAATGGCTAGTAGAGTGGAGTCATCAGACTTGTCAATTCTCCGCTGTAATAGGAACTGAGGATACTCCTTATCCTCCCCGACCTGTCTTTCGGCGGAGATGTTAAACCTAGTCTGCCTCTCAAGTGGACGTAAAAGATCCCACAACCATGATTCAGGAAGAGCAAGAGCGTTCTCCCTGATGTCCTAAAAATCAATATTTATCCTAAAACCAACATTTATTAAAATAGATTATCATTGGTAATCATTAGATGTTCGTGATGACATTGCTGTTTGTGGGAGCTTGCTTTGCACAAATTGATTACACTTCCAAAGTACTTCATTGGCTGCAAACCGCTTTGAGATTTTGTGAAAGGTGCTACCTAAAGATTATATAAATGCCCCTTCTTTATTTTACCAGCGACGGGGGAGGTGGGAAGTGGCCCGCCCACAGGCCAATTAAGGCCCTTAAGATACCAATTAATGGGCAGTTAAGGGCCTCTTCCCGCTGGTGCTGGTATTTTACTGGGGTGGCGACGGATGGGCACTTAGCCACCTGAGGAGGACGCCCAGTTAAACCTGGCAGCCTCCTTGCGGTCTGGGGCGGGGTTGGGGGGTGCTCCCTCCTGATTGGGCACCCTGCGCTCCATGGAGGGCACCCCCCAGCTCCTGGTGACGCTGCTGGGACTAAAGAGCTGCTGGGCCCTCCGACTGGCCAACAGCTCTTGGAGGCAGGCCATCCTGGCTCAGAGGGGCGAAAGCCACGATTGCCAGCATTTCATTGCCTGAGCCACGCAAAATAGCAGGGTGGGCTTCTGGGGCCGTCAGAAATGGAATCGCTCCTGGCTTTCCAGACGGTAGGCGGGGCCATTGCATCCTCATTAAATCCCAGCCCTTGGTTCAATCAAATCCTGCATTCTGTTTCCTGATTTGTGTAAAAAAAGAATTAAATTTAATTTTTTTAATTGTGAAAAAAGTCCATACTCATGAACATGAAACAAAACAATCCTCAGCCCAAGATTAATTTTAGTGCAGAGTTAGTCTCACCTGCCACAACAGCATAATTAATCCAGAGGTGCCCAGTAAGTGCACTGAATACTCTAAAATTAGTGGTCTATTAGCACACTAAAGCCTAGAAATTAATGTTGCCTGTATTAGTGGGGGAGAGTTAAATATTTGTACAGTATTCCCATTTAAAATAAATAGGTTAATGCATCTGTTAGAATAATGGATGATGGAGTACACATTAAGGGTTGATACACTAATATTGCCAGCAGTAACTCCTAGCCTTAATGGTTTCACAATCCTGTGATAGTTTAGGGCAGGTGATTCCACAATAGAAAGAAAGACTTGCATTTATATAGTGCCTTTCACCATGTCTCAAAACACTTTACAGCCAATGAGGTACTTTTGAAGTGTAGTCACTGTGTCATGTAGGGAGTGATTAAATGGAATACAGTAATAGCAAATCTTTGATTAAAGCAGATATGTTAAAATCTTTTCAAAGTTCAAATCCTAAGAATGTTTTGAATCAGTGCTTTTTTAAGTCAGGAAAGAATGGCATGGTTACCTTGGCCTGAGGTACTGACATGGACATAAAGGACATACTTTCTAGTTCTTTTGATTGTTCAGGTAGCTCCTCCAAAGTTAATCTCATTGTCCAACAGATGGCAGTGCAGAATGTTCAAATGTTGGAAGTCCTGGAAATGGAAGTGTGGAGCATTAAGCATCGAAAACCAAGCTCGTTTACCACTTTTTCGAATGAAACAACATCTTCTGCTTTCCAACAACAACAAAAAAACTGCCAGTAAATCAACCGAGCGGTTTGTTTAATTTAATCTGGATTTGGCCGTCCAAGGCCACAGTCGAGCTGACCTCCAAGTTACCACCTGCGCCGCAGTCAGTCAGACATATAAGGCAATTTGCACATTGCATTTCTATTTCCATAAATCAGAATGATTAGATCCTGATTAATGAAGATGTTATTTAGAATTTGCAGTGTTGCTGACTGCCGCACACTGCTGAGAAGCCATTTCCATAGTGTACTGCACTTACAGTCAATGGCGCTTGACTTAATGATGAGTCCCACATGGTGACTGCAGCTGCATGAGCACTCTGATGTGCACTGGGTGGCATTTACTTGCTCCCCAGTCAAGCTCCACAAAGATTCTGCACATTGCTGCAGAACATCATTTCTGCTGGTGTAATCTTAAAATCTAACACAATAGTAATACAGATTTTCGATGCTTCCCTCCCCATCTGTTTTTCTACACGTCCTCTGAACCCAACTTTTGTTTCTTTACTTGTCGCATTATCACCCACCTTGGCCTTGCACCATTTTCCCCTCTGGCATTTAATCGCTCCTGCCCTCCGCCCTATCACAGATCTCTTGCCCCGTTTGTTCTTTCTCTGCACCCCCTTCCCTCACACCTCCACTTCCCCACCTCCCAATTCCCTTGGCTCTGCAATTGCTTCAAGCTGTTATAGAATCTTATAGCACATGAAGAGGGCATTCGGCTGTTTGAAAGCGCTATCCAATTAGTCCCATTGTTCCCCATAGCCCTGCAATTTTATACCATTCTAATATTTAACTAATTCCATTTTGAAATTCACCGTTGAATCTGCTGCCACCAGCATTCCAGACAGTGTGTTCCAGATCACAATAACTCGCTGTGCAAAAAAAAATTTCCTTATCCCCCTTTCTGCTCTTTTACTTTAACTGTGTCCTTTAGTTACCAACCCTTCTGCCAATGGAAATAGTTTCTCCTTATTTACTTTACCAAAATCATTTATGATCTTGAACACATCTATTAAATCTCCCTTTGACCTTCTCTGCCTTAAGGAGAGCAGTCCCAGCTTTTCCACATAACTGAAGTCCCTTATTCCTGTTATGATTCTGGGAAATCTACTTTGCAGCCTCTCCAAGATACTGGGGAGATGGTGGTGTCGTGGTAATGCCACTGAAATATGAACTCGGATTCAAATCTCACCACTGCAGCTGGTGGAATTGAAATTCAATTAATTGATAACAGGTCTGGAATTGAAAGCTAGTCTCAGTAATGGTGCCATCAAACTATCATCAATTGTCAGTAAAAACCCATCTGGTTCACTAATGTTCTTTAGGGAAGGAAATCTGCCATCCTTACCTGGTCTGGCCTACATGTGACTCCAGACCCACAGCAATGTGGTTGACTCTTAACTACCTCCTGAAATGGCCTAGCAAGCCATTCAGTTGTCAACGGCAATTAGGGATGGGCAACAAATGCTGGCCTTGCCAGTGATGCTAACATCCCATGAAAGAATTTTTAAAATCCTTCCTACATTGTAGTGGCCAGAACTGGACCCAATTCTATGCATCTCTAAATTCTTCCAGTTCTGATAAATGGTCATCATACCGAAATGCTGAGAGAAATTTTAAGCCCCAAAAGCAGATGGGTTTGGGTTGGGATGAAGGTTAAAAAGCTGGAATTCTGAAACAGGAACCTGACCCCTCCCCCCCCCACCTGCCTCCACCCCTCCCCCCTCAAAGTCACCCATTTCTGGTTTTAATGGAAACGGGACAAGGGGAGGATGAACAATCCGCTTGCAGGAGGTGGGCTGGTCATTTAAGTATTTTAATGAGGCTGCATTCCTTCCGTTTAACAATGATTCTGTTTTTAGCCACAGTTGGCCAGGCCTTGGGAAACCCGACAGATGAGAAGAGGCAATGATTTTACAGCAATGCTTGTGGGCCAGGGGATTCAGGAGTGTTTCCTCCAGGCCCAACAAGCTCCACAGTAAATCCCATTACAACCGAGGCGGGAGGAGTGCACTGTTTATTCTAGTTCCACTTCTCCATGGTCACAACGAATATTTTTTTTTAAATTCCCATTTACTGATACGGTCAATCATAGACTCTATTTTCATCCCAAAGTTAAACATATCAACCAGGTTTCTTTAATAAACAACAAAATTATCAGTTTATTATAAAACAAGTCTTAGCCAGTAATGAAGTGAAGCATAAACACACAGATTGAAATATTAAAGTTCCCTTTTTACCCAAGCCCCTCACACTCACACACACATACACTGGTTAACTGGAAAAATAAAGGGATTTTTGTTTTTAGAGCTCTATTACAGACAAAGAAACACTTGGGCTGAATACTTGCTCATTCTTGAACAGACAGCAGATGAGATATGTTGTGTTCCAAAACTGGCATACAGTCTGGCCTCTGAGTACACATAGTTGGGTCACTGGGATCTTTCAGAACAGTTCTTTTCAGGCAGCGTTGAGAATTAATTTAGCAGGCTTTTCTTCAAAGACAGGAGATGAGATGAGTTGACACAGTACACTTCTCAGGGTCTTTTAGAGAGGTGCTAGAAAGCTGAGCTGGGTTGTGGTCTTCTCTCCTTCCTTGGGAATTCTTTTCTCTCCTTGGAAGTTCTCTTTTCTCCTTGAAGTTCTCTCCCTTTTTATGCAGTTCAACCCTAACTCAAAAACAATTCAAAAGCGAAACCGACAACAGGAGGTCAACCTTTTGACCTCCATCAATCTTGACCTGTCACTTTTTTGTAAACAACTTCTCCAGCTGTCCAAAGTTCTCTGTTGTTTATTGAGCTGAAAGTCAGGTGGTTTCCCAGAAAGGCTTGTTTTCCTCACAAGACCTCTCAGTGGCCCTTTTAAAAGACATTTCCAGGGACTCCCTTTGACAACCCCAAAGTTTAACATTTCTTCAATTTTTCAAAAACAAATCCTCAAAAAATATATTTAACAAAACAAAGAGGCACTTTCATAACAATCCTCCTGCAACATGATCGGACCCCCACTGACCACCATCTGCCTGCCCATCCCCCCTCACCCCACCAGTGACCAGTTGATGAACTGATGCTTTAGTTGTATACAGCCTTTATCAAGTCCCTCTGGAGTGCTACACCACAGCTCGGAGGATATCCTGGCCTTCGAGAGGGTGCGGCACAGTTTCATCAGACTGATACTGGGGCTTAAAGAGCTAAATTACAAGGATAGATTGCATAAACCTGGGTTTGTCTTCCCTTTAGTAGATTGAGGGTGATTGGATCACATTGTTTAAAATGTTGAAAGGGTTCAGCAGGGTAGTTACAGAGGGCTGAATTTTACAGGCCTTCTCAGGATGGTAACGGAGGTGGGGGGAAGCCATAAAATTGCCTCAGAAGGCGGGGGGCTGGAGTGCCTGACGCCGAGAACGGCCTTCCCACCCCAGGCAAACTGAGACCCCTAAGTGGCCACTTTCGGGCCCTTTTCCACCTCCACATCAATTTAATAGAAAGTGGAGGGACTTGACACTGTGGGGAGCTGCCACCAGGTAAAACCAGGCGGCCTGCTAGTGGGGTCGGGGGCATCCCTTCTGTGAGAACAATCCAGGGCCTCCTGAGAGCACCCCCAGCAGCAATCATTGCACCCCTGGGAAGACCCCCGCCCCCTCACCGGGTCCTGCCTAAATGGCCCCAGTGATCCCGAACCCACTCTCCTGTCCCAGGGTCTCCAGCTGTCTTCACACTACAGGGCCTTTCACGCAGTTACGATTTTTAATCACTCCTCCGTTGGCGGCCCCGCCTTCAGCTGCCTGGGCCCTAAGCTCTGGAATTCCTTCTCTACACCTCTCTGCCTCTCTACCTCTCTCTTCATTTAAGCGACTCCTTGAAACCTAATTCTTTGACTAAGGTTTATGTGACTGGGTGTCAAACGTTGTCTGCTAACACTCTTGTGATGTGCATTGGATGTTTTACTACATTAAAGCACTATAACAATAAAGCCACTAGAACGTTATAAATAAAAGCAAAATACTGCGGATGCTGGAAATCTGAAATAAAAACAAGAAATGCTGGAACCACTCAGCAGGTCTGGCAGCATCTGTAGAAAGAGAAGCAGAGTTAACGTTTCGGGTCAGTGACCCTTCTTCGGAACTTCATTGCCAAAGATCTAACATTTTCACTCAGAGAGTTGTCAGGATGCAATACCCGAAAAGGTGACGGACAAGGATTCCATAAATAATTTTAAAAAGGGAGTTGGACAGATACTTGATGATGAGGAACTTAGAAGGTTGTGGACAAAAAGCGGGGATGTGGATCTAAGCTTAACTGCTCTTTCAAAGAGCCAGCATGGATACGATGGGCTGAACAGCCTCCTTTTGTGCTGTAAATGTCTATAATATAAATGCAAGTTGTTGTGTATCTGTTTGTGTGGTGTCACAGGGATTGTGCCGTGCCACGTGAAGAGTAATTTAGCAATTTTTACTCTTGTATTAAATGAGCAGCACTGTTTACTGCAGATGATTTGTGTTTTAACAGATCTGAGCTGTCCTCTGTTCAAAGGTCACTGCCCTTAAGCTCGCAATGTGCAGACTGTCTACAAGAACCTATGTGGGAAAAATCCCAGATTCCCATTTCAGTCTTGGATTGTTTGAACTATCTTCCTCCCTTTTCCAAACCTTACACTCTCTTGCCCTCACACCCCTCATCTTTCCCCGCATCCCACTGCCCTACAATCTCTTTTCTCATTAAACCTGCTCCTTTCGCCTTCTAGTTCCCTTGTTTTTTTTAATGATAACTGCATCTGCCACTGTTTTGGCACTCTGATCCAAAAACTTCCCTTGGGCTGAGATTTTAGTTTCTCTTCAATGCAGCTGCAAGACTCTGGGACAGATGTCCCATATTGCAGAGATCTCTCTTTGTTTATTTACCTTGCGTGCTGAAACTGGGGGAGAGGCTGCTTGTCTTATGTGATGAAGTCTGATGTCTGTGTGACTGCAAACTGCAGCCAAACGATTTCATATTAAGATTTGAATATAAAATATGTTGCTTTCACTCCCCCCAATACTCCACAAGAAAAAAAAAAGAGTAGAATCTGTAATACACAGCACATCATACGCTCAGAAGCAGATGGGATATGACCAGGAAGGAGTAAGGAACAGGCAGGCAGATAGCGGGTTGGCATAGTGACAAGCACAGGTACAGCTGCAGCTGGTATTGCATTGAGCATTTACTTCACTGACCACCTACTGCATCAGCAGCCTGCCACACCAGTCCTCAAACTGTGTGTGTTTGAACTTAGCTTAAGACATAACAGTTCACACTTTTTTTTGTAAGTTGTAGCTACGCTAAAGATAAAAGAGCAACTTTCCGTGCGGGCTTCCTGAACATTCGCCAGCAACAGTTAAAATAAGGAGCATGCATACCTTTCTAATGTGCCGAGATGGTAGACGAAGATTAATTTTTCATGTATAAGCTAAAAATATCAGCATACTGTGTTACAGCTGTCACCAAGGTAACTATGTGTTTTCAATCTGTGGAGGAGAAGCTCTCCCAAGCTGGCAGAGTGAGTTTCATTGTTTATATTAAACTGTCGCAGGAACCACTGCATTTTAATCCTTTGGTAGAAGAATGTTCAAAGAAAAATTAGCATGGGTAATGAATATTTTGCACCATAGTTAACTGTACTTTGATGAAAAGTCCTCATTGCCAGGGCAACAATGGTGGCTGTTGGTATAACAGTGAGCTGGTGACATGGAGAGGCAAAGACTAGCTTGTACCCCAGCGCAGTGGTTACCACCGCAGCCTCACAGCTCCAGCAACACGGGTTAGATTCTGGGTACTGCCTGTGTGCAGTTTACAAGTTCTCCCTGTGACTGTGTGGGTTTCTGCCGGGTGCTCCGGTTTCCTCCCACAGCCAAAGACTTGCAGGTTTATAGGTAAATTGGCCATTGTAAATTGTCCCTAGTGTAGGTAGGTGGTAGGGAATATGGGATTAATGTAGGATAAGTATAAATGGGTGGTTGATGGCCGGCACAGATTTGGTGGGCCAAAGGGCCTGTTTCAGTGCTGTATCATTCTATGATTTCCCAGATATTAAGCTGTTATTAGATGGTGCAGTGCTGGACAGAGGGCCAGGTTCTTCCCTACAGGGAACAGTACAGTAGGGGCACCAACAAAACCCAAAGGACATGTTGGCTCAGAACATATTTGGGGACTTTCTTGAGGACAGGTATAAGAATTGCACCTAAGACATTTCTCAACTCACCTGCTGTTGAAACTCTCATCCATGCTTTTGTTATCTCTAGACTTGACTGTTCCAATGCACTCCTGGCCAGCCTCCCAAGTCCTACTATCCATAAACTTGAAGACATCCAAAACTCTGCTGGCACTGTCCTGTTCACCCATCACCCCTAACCCTCCCTATCTCTGTAATCTCCTCCAGCCCCACAACTGTCTGAGATCTCTGCTCTCCTCTAAGTCCGGCCTCTTGAACATCCCTGATTTTAAACACTCCACCATTGGTGGACATGCCTTTGGCTGCCAAGGCCCTAAACTATGGAGTTCCCGTCCTAAACCTCTCCCCCTCTCAACCTCTTTTTCTTCCTTAAAACCTGCTTCTTTGGCCAAACTTTTAGTCATTTGCCTAATAACGCTATACATGGTTTGGTGTCAAATTTTATTTGATAATCACTCCTATGAAGCACCTTGGAACATTTAACTTTAAAGGTGCTATATAAATACAAGTTGTTGCTGTGGTTGTTGTATTCTCAGGCCACTGCATCCTCTCAACTGCTGAATGCTACAGTGGTGGAAAGAGAAGAAAAGAAGGAGCAAAATAATCTAGAACAGAACTGTAAATCTTTTCATTGCATCTGCCAATTCGATATATTTTCTTTTTACATTTTCCATTACACATATATTACCATTAAAGGTTTGATTTCATATTCTTCGATGAATATTTATTGTTCATGTGGTTCGGTGATGTGTTTTTCCATGACTGTACGTGACATATTCAGGTGTTTGCTGATTGGATTTAGAGGGGTCAGCACCACATCTGTCTCAGTTCTTACCAAAGCCCTTCGGGTTTGATCGCAGCAAAGCATATGCTGCCTGGCAGGTGAACCTACATTTGTTGAGAGTTGCACTTTCGTTTCCTGCATATGGTTCTGGCAAGGGTTGTGATAGCAAAATGACCTTTCCTGGGATAGCAATATTTTCTCTTTCTTTCTCCTCCTTTTCTCTCTCTCTCTAACGATCCATCTATCTTTCTCTCTGAATCATCGCTCTATCTCCATCTCTCCCTCTCTTTATATTTCTCTTTATCACCCTCTGTATCTCTATCGTTCGCTCCATCTCTCTTGCTCTCCATCGCTCCCTCATTGTCACTCTATCTCTCCCTTTATCTCAACTACTTATATATCTATATACACACAAAGCATTGAATATCACACAATTTTTGTTTGATTCTTTTTCATTCTTTTAATCCATCCAAAGCATCTAAAAGCCCCAGGAAAACCATGTGTGCATATCTAAAGCTCCTAAACATATTGACTGGCCTATTGATACATGTATATAAAGGCAGCGTGTGTTCATTGGGGATTGCAGAATAAATTTTGCATCGCACACGGGTTGCAGACAGCAAAATGACCTTTCCTGTGATGGCAACATTTTCTCTGTCTCCTTCTTTCGCACCCCTTTCTCTCTATTGATCTTCCTCTTTCTTTCTCGCACCCTCTACTCTATCTCTCTTTAATATCTCCATTTAATATTCTGCTTATATGTTGTGTATATGAATCTTTTTAATATAATTTCTAATTGACCCTTAATGAAGTGAGCAAAGCACGACAAATTGTCTCATTTGAACTGTCTCTCACTTCTGACCGTTGGCCCATGCAAATATATTGGTTCTTGTCCCTGAAAATGGAATCTGCTTGGGAGTTACTTCAAGTACTGTAACTTCATTTTGCCCCTTTATTTCTTGTTTATTTCATTGTGTCCTTGAATTGCACCATCTCACCTCCAGCTATCCATTCCTCTTTAAAGCTACACCATATCTGCTGTCCATGAATGTTAGTCACTGGAACTGTAATTAAACTCTGCCCAGGTAGTGTCTATGGAGATCCCAAGGCCATCTCACTAACTGCTGGTTCTGCAAGATGGAGGGTAGGATGGGAATAAAAGAAAGAACTTGCATTCATATTGCACCTTTCACAATGTTTCAAAGCCCATTATAATGAAATACCTTTGAAGTGTAGTCACTGTTGTAATGTAGGCAAGATGTAGGTAAATGGCAGCCAATTTGCACACAGCAAGCTCCCACAAACAGCAATGAGATGCATGACCTGATAATCTGTTTTGATGGTGTTGGTTGAGGGATAAATATCGGTCAGGACACCATGGTGAACTCTCTTGCTCTTCATTGAACAGCATTGTGGGATATTTTACATCCGCCTGAGAGTAGACTGTTTAACATCTCATCGAAAAGACACCCCCTTCAACAGTGCAGCACTCCCTCATTACTGCACTGGAGTATTAGCCTAGCTTTTGTGCTCAAGTCTCTGGAGTGGGTCATGAACCCATGACCTTCTGACTCAGAGGCAAGAGAGCTACTCACTGAGGTTGTTCTCACGTTACTCCTCAAAATAAAATACCCTCAAGTTCAAGTGAGATCTCCATTCTCTCTTGCAGCATCAACTGCAGCAAGACTACCAAAGCTGCATCCCACAAGAAAAAAAGACTTGCATTTATATGTCTCCTTTCACAACCACCGGATGTCCCAAAGCACTTTACAGCCAATGAAGTACTTTTGTTGAAGTGTAGTCACTATGCTGTAGGAAGTGCAACAGCCAATTTGCACATAGCAAGCTTGCACAAACAGCAATTTGATAATGACCAGATAATCTATCTATCTTGCCAGGTCCCCTCAGAGTGCTTGAAGCACATGAGGTGTCCACTTGTTGTCACAGCAATGCATTATCAGCCCCAGCACAAAGGCTAAACAATTTAAAGTTTTAAAACATTTGTAGTTCAGACAGTGAAGCACAAAGTGCCTGGTTATTGCTTCAGTGATGTCCGATAATATTAATTACTGGAGGAATGGTAGTGTAGGAGTTTCATATTGGGCTAATAATCTAGAAAACATGAATTCAAATCCCATCATGGCAGTTCTAGATTTGAATTCATGTTTTTTTTTAAATGCTGATATCAGGAGAAACATGGCCATGAAACTGTCAGATCGTCATAATAAACCCAACTGCTTTATTAAAGCCTGATAGAGAAGGAAGACAGCTGTCCTTACCCAGTCTGGCCTATATGTGACTCCAGTCCCACACCAATGTTTTTGACTCTTAATTGTCCTCTAAAGTGGCCTCGCAACTGGCAGCCTTGCTAGTGACATCCATATCCTGAGAATGAATTTGAAAAAACTGTTGAGAATTTTTAATATTCTGTCGATAATGAATCATGGACAGAGAATGTTAGAATAACGGTGAGGGATAGATGCAGGATGAGAGAGTATAGGAAAATAGATCCAGTGGATGAATTGGTGCATCACTGTCATGCAACATGAGTAATGGAGCATTCCCCACCACAGTGAGTTGCTGATCTCAGATGGTTCTTCGAGTAGGCAGTAAAGTTATGCCGTTTTCGACTGAAAGGAGAGGAGAGTCAGGGGATGAGTTGTTATGAGCCAGTGAGAGCAGGTTCTAAACCAACATTTTGGTCAGAAAAGGGGTAGAAAATAAATCAAAAATTAGGGCTCCAGGAGTGGGGCAATGGTTCCAAATCCTGCAAATAAAGTGCGCAAATGAGAGACTACTGAATAACAAAAATTATGCAATAAAGAGTGAATTTGCATTTATATAGCAGCTTTCTCATCCTCAGAATGGCCCAAAGTATCTCACAGCCATTGAATTACTGTTGTTCTGTGGGCAAGACAGCAGCCAATTATTGCACAGCAAGGTTCCACAGAGAACAATGAGATGAATGCCCAATGATCCATTTTGGACACTATTGGTTGAGGGAGGCCTGGAAACTGGGAGAATTCTCTACTCTTTTGTAGCCAATGTCATGGAATATTTTGCACTCATGTGAATTGGTAAGTGGGGCCTGAGTTTAACATCTCATCCGAAAGATGGCGCCTCCAGCATTACAGCTTTCCATAGGCACTACACTGAAGTAACAACCCAGATTATGTATTCACATCTACAATGAACAAAGAACAAAAGATAATTACAGCACAGGAACAGGCCCTTCGGCCCTCCAAGCCTGCGCCGATCCAGATCCTCTCTCTAAACATGTCGCCTATTTTCTAAGCTTCTGTATCTCTTTTCTTCCTGCCCATTCATGTATCTGTCTAGATACATCTTAAAAGACTCCATCGTGCCCGCATCTACCACCTCCGCTGGCAATGCGTTCCAGGTGCCCACCACCCTCTGCGTAAAGAACTTTCCACGCATATCCCCCCTAAACTTTTCCCCTTTCACTTTGAACTCGTGTCCTCTAGTAATTGAATGGGACCTCAAGCCTCAAACTACCGATTTGCCAAGTGAACCAACCTGATACTTTATAGCCAAAACATTTTCCAGCTGCAACATAAATATATAGAAACTGCCTGGAATAGTCTTTTTTCTTTCTTTGGCCTCCTTGTCTCGAGAGACAATGGGTAAGCGCCTAGAGGTGGTCAGTGGTTTGTGAAGCAGCACCTGGAGTGGTTATAAAGGCCAATTCTAGAGTGACAGACTCTTCCACAGGTGCTGCAGATAAAATTGGTTGTCGGGGCTGTTACACAGTTGGCTCTCTCCTTGCACTTCTGTCTTTTTTTCCTGCCAACTGCTAAGTCTCTTTGACTCGCCACACTTTAGCCCCGCCTTTATGGCTGTCCTCCAGCTCTGGCAATCACTGGCAACTGACTCCCACGTCTTGTGATCAATGTCACAGGACTTCGTGTCGCATTTGCAAACATCTTTAAAGGGGAGACATGGACGGCCGGTGGGTCTGATACCAGTGGCGAGCTCGCTGTACAATGTGTCCTTGGGGATCCTGCCATCTTCCATGCGGCTCACATGGCCAAGCCATCTCAAGCGTCGCTGGCTCAGTCGGGTGTATATGCAGGGGATGTTGGCCGCCTCGAGGACTTCTGCGTTGGAGATACGGTCCTGCCACCTGATGCCAAGGATTCTCCGGAGGCAGCGAAGATGGAATGAGTTGAGACGTCGTTCTTGGCTGACATGTTGTCCAGGCCTCACTGCCATAGAGCAAGGTACTGGGGACACAGGCTTGATCCACTCGGACTTTTGTGTTCCGTGTCAGTGCGCCATTTTCCCACACTCTCTTGTCCAGTCTCGACATAGCAATGACGCCTTTCCCATGCGCTTGTTGATTTCTGCATCTAGAGACACATCCTGTCCCATGATGTTCGTTTTCTTGAGGCTGATGGTTAGGTCAAATTCATTGCAGGCAGCCGCAATCCTGTCGATGAGTCTCTGCAGACACTCTTCAGTGTGAGATGTTAATGCAGCATCATCAGCAAAGAGGAGTTCCCTGATGAGGACTTTCCGTACTTTGGTCTGCACTCTTAGACGGGCATGGTTGAACAACCTGCCATCTGATCTTGTGTGGAGGAAAATTCCTTCTTCTGAAGACTTGAACGCATGTGAGAGCAGCAGGGAGAAGAAGATCCCAAACAGTGTAGGTGCGAGAACACAGCTCTGTTTCACGCCACTCAGGATAGGAAAGGGGTCTGATGAGGTACCGCTATGCTGAATTGTGCCTTTCATATTGTCATGGAATGAGGTGATGATACTTAGTAGCTTTGGTGGACATGCGATCTTTGCTAGTAGTCTGAAGAGACCACATCTGCTGACGAGGTCAAGGGCTTTGGTGAGATCTATGAAAGCAATGTAGAGGGGCATCTGTTGATAGCGGCATTTCTCCTGTAGCTGGTGAAGGGAGAACAGCATGTCAATGGTGGATCTCTCTGCTCGAAAGCCACACTGTGCCTCAGGGTAGACACGCTCAGCCAGCCTCTGGAGTCTGTTTAAAACGACTCGAACGCAGACTTTCCCCACTATGCTGAGCAGGGAGATTCCACAGTAGTTGTTGCAGTCACCGCGGTCACCCTTGTTCTTATAGAGGGTGATGATATTGGCATTGCGCAAGTCCTGTGGTACTGCTCCCTCATTCCAGCACAGGCAAAGCAGTTCATGGAGTGCTGAGAGTATAGCAGGCTTTGCACGCTTGATTATTTTCGGGGGTAATGCCGTCCTTTCCAGGGACTTTTCTACTGGCTAGAGAATCAATGGCGTCGCTGAGTTCCGATTTTGTTGGCTGTTCGTCCAGCTCATCCATGACTGGCAGAGACTGGGCTGCATTGAGGGCGGTCTCAGTGACAACATTTTCCCTGGAGTACAGTTCTAGGTCTTGCTCAACCCAGCGGTCCATTTGCTTGCTTTGGTCAGTGATCGTGTCCCCTGATTTAGACTTGGATGTGGTGGGGGGGCGATCTTCTTGATGGTTGGCCCAAAAGCTCACTTAATAACATCATACATTCCTCTGATGTTTCCGGTGTCGGAGGCCAGATGAATACGACTGCATAAGTGTTGCCAGTAATCATTTGCACAGCGCCTGGCTGTTCTTTGTGCAACACTTCTGGCTACTTCAAGTGCTACAGATGTTAACTTGCTGGGGGCTTTCTTGTAGTTCAACAGTGCAGTGCGCTTAGTGGCTATGACAGGTTCCAGCTTTTCAAAGTTTGATTGAAACCAGTCTGTATTCTGCTTCTCGCGTTTGCCAAAGGTGGTCATAGATGGCGTCTCTAATGTGGGCCCACTTGATCTCTGCATCCCCTGTAGGAGTGTTTTGCAGGACTTTTTCAAATGAATTAAGAAACTTATGTAACAGCTATGAATAAGAAATTGGCCCTTCTGCTTGGAGTGTGGTAGCTTCTTTGGTTTGAGTCTAGCTTTGCTGCACACCAGGGAGTGTTCGGTGTCGCAGTCCGCACTGTGGAAGCTGCGTGTGATTTGGACACTGTTTATAGAGGCTCGCTTTGTGACGATGAGGTCCAGCTGGTGCCAATATCTTCATGAAACCTGGTTGACAGAGTTTAGTATGAAAGAACGAGTTGGTGATGCAGAGGTTATGATAGGTACAAAACTCCAGCAGTCTCTGTCCATTGTCATTCATCCTTCCAATGCCATAGCGCCCAAGGCAGGAGGACCATGAGTCATGGTCGACCCCAACCCTGGCATTAAAGTCCCCCAGCAGGAACAAATGTTCGATATTAGGAATGCTACTAATGGTATTATTGAGTTCCTCCTAGAACTGGTCTTTAACTTCAGGTGGGGAGTAGAGTGTTGGAGCATAGATGCTGAGTAGGTGTACTGGACCAGACGCGGTGAGCAGTCGGATGGACGGTATGCATTCTGAACCATTTGAAGGTGGCTCTATCATGCTGAGCAAAGAGTTTCTGATGGCGAAGCCCACTCCATGCTGTCTTGGTTCTTCAGGATCCCTACTCTGCCAGTATAAGGTGTAGTCTTGCTCTCTTAGAGATCTGCTCGCAGGGAAGCGTGTCGGAAGTGCTGCAATGTCCACATTGAGTCTACTGAGCTATTTGTTAATGATGGCGGTCTTCCGAGAGCCATTGATTTGTGTAAGGTCTTCCGACAGGCCAGGCCACATAGTTCTGATGTTTCAGCTTGCAAAACACAGGGCTGGTACCTTCTTTCCTTTTTTTCATCTACAATAGGAGTTCATTCGTGAAACTGTTTGGATTAACTTGAGTGTATCTAGTGCTTTCATTTGGTTTTGCTTTAATGCTGTACTCAGTCTTGGCAATGAGGGGCCTGAAGAGGATTTGAGTACAGTTAATTTTGGCCAATTTATCATAAATTTAAGTTGCTACAAATACTACAGCTAGAAGAGAGATAAACCTTTCCACAGATTGGCCAATATCATTCCAGTGTCAGCGGCGAATCCTTGTAAACAACCAAACAGAGATTGTCCTAAGGGACAAATAATTAAGCACCAGTGACTGAGCACGCCACAGCATATGGTCAACAGTATTCTTCCAAAGCCACTGTTTATACACAACACCCAGTGTCACTGCCAAATAAAGCCAGAAGTGTCATTTTGACATTGACTGTCTTTGGAAGAAATTTGCTAATTAATGGCTGGTGACTATGAAAGAATGACTAACACCTGAAACTTTCACTCTACTATAAGCAGAAAAATACTTGTTTTAGGTACAAGAAGTGCAATGCTTTACTTGTCTTTGAGTTATTTTACCTTCTTCATAATCTTATGCTTGGCTGGTCACACTAAATATTAAGTTAATCAGTACTGCAGGTTAACAGAGCAAATTAACTGTATGGTTATGATTGACATGGTGCAAACAGTCTAGAAATTACCATTGGCAAGGCATTCCCATTGGTATTATACTTAGAGTAAAGTGTATTATATGAAATAGGTGAACGTTGCATTTTAAAGGTAAATCAGGTCTACCTTCAAGTGATTGAGAAGACCTTCAAATACACAGTCTTTGGGTAGAGTGAGTACACAAAGCTTGACTTGAACAGACTGCGCATGCTGTGAAAAATGTGCAGGAAGAGACAGACTGAGTTACATTTCCCAACACTGTCAGATAGGCCCCATTTTTCCTTTATTTTATTGACTCCTTTTCTTTTGCTTCCCTGCCCAATACACCTTTCTGAAATGTGATAGAGGAAGGCGACCTGCTGTAAGTTTTCTTCCAGTAGCTCTATTGAGTGAGCTCCATGATATCATGGAGTGAGCTGCTCTCTGATTTAGCCTCCCTGTAGGAAAAACAGCAGCATCTTCTTTGTGCTTTCCCAACAGCATGGGTAGATTAGTGCTCCAGCAAGTCATGGACAAAGGTGTGTGCCATACCAATTAATAACAACTTGCATTTATATAGCACTTTTAATGTAGCAAAATACCCCAAGGGCTCTTCACCAGAGTGTAATCAGACAAAAAATAACACCAAGGCCGGAATTTTACAGTAGGCGAGCAGGATCCAGCCACCAACTGAAAAGTCGGTGGTGAACACGCTTTCGCCTCGCCTGGGGATCCAACCTGTATTTTGCGGGCCCCCAGGCTTCAATTGGTGTGAGGCAGGACTTCCACCCACTTGAGTAGGAAGTCCCGCCTAATAGAGCTGCCAGCTAATCAGCGGGCCGGCAGCTCTTAGTCCCAGCAGCGCCACTGGGAGCGGTGGCCACTACTGGGACTGCAGCCCAGCATGAAGACAAGATGCTTGGGAGCCGGGAAGGAAGGTAAGTTTTGGTTGCCTCGCCGGGGGTAGTTTGTCGTGCCCTGGTGAGGCAAGGGCGGTTGACTGGGAGGGAAGGGGGGCATGTTGGGTCTTGGGGGTGGTTGGAATAGCAGGGGCAGCCCTCCATTCGACACAGGGGGCCCGATCATGAGGGCCACCCCGGGACGTTCGAGAGCCCCTACTTTCGTCAGGCTTATTCTGCCGGCTCCAGGAAGCCTGCTTGCCATGCGTAAAATCCATGTGGAGGTGGGGCAAAGGCCCTTAAGTGGCTAGTAAGTGGCCACTTAAGGGTCTTGATTGGCTTGGGGCGGGTGGGCTGTATTTTGCCGCTGCCACCCTGCATAAAGTGGCGGCAGAGGCAGAGTGGGTCAGGAAGGTCTCCCGGTGCCTCCAGTTCTATTTTACGCGCCCCCCATCCCTGCCACCATCCCACCTGTCGGGGTGGCTTAAAATTCCGGCCAATGTCAAAGAAGGAAATATTAGGACACCTGACCAAAAGATCTGGTCAAGGAAGTAGGTTTTAAGGAGCAGCTTAAAACAGGAAAGAGAGGTGAAGACGTGTAAGGAGGGAATTCCAGAACACCAGGCGCTAGACAGCACGGTCACCAATAGTGAGGCAAAGGAAATGGGGTACACACAATAGGCCAGAAATGGAGGAATGCAGAGTTCCCAGAGGGCTGGAGGAGGTTACAAAAATAGGGAGGAGAGAAGCCATGAAGTGATTTGAAAACAAGGAAAGTATTTTAAATGTGAGGCATTGGTGGTTCAGGAAGCACTTAAGGTCGACGAGCACAGGGGTAATGGGTGAACTTGGTGCAAGTTAGGATATGAGCAGCAGAGCTTTGGATGAGCTCAGGTTTCTGGATGGTAGAAGATGGGAGGCCAGCCAACAAAGCATTGGAATAGTCAAGTCTAGAGGTAACAAAAGCCTGGATAAGGGTTCCAGCAGCAGATGGGCTGAGGCGGGCGGGATACAGACAGGCGATATTACGGAGCTGGAAGTAGGCGGTCTTAGTGATGGAGAGGCTTATGGGGTCAGAAGCTGAACTCAAGATCAGTTAGGACTTGGGAAACTCCTGAGGTAATGATGCAGGAGCAGGAAGGGAAGCCATTGCAGAAGATTCTCTGGCTACAACTGGATAAGTAAGAGTGAAACCAGGCAACGGTTGATGCTCAGAAGATCCAGAAGATGAAAGGCATTGGGGAACTTTCGTGTAGTCAACCATGTGGACAAGTTGAGAAGGATGAGGAAGGATAGTGCACCCTGGTCACAGTCACAGATGATGTCAATTGTAGCTATGATTAGAGTCATTTCTTTGCTCTGGCAGGGCAGAAACCTGATGGGAGAGGTTCAAACTTGGAGAGTTGCAAGAAAGAAGAGCACTAATTTGGGAGCTAACATGTTCAAGGACTTAGAAGAGGAAAGGGAGGTTGGAGATAGGGAGGTAATTTGCAAGGACATTGAAGAGTCCTGCAAGCACCAATGTGCCATTACTTGTCTGCTATTCACTATTGAGAGTTTTATTTTATTATATGAACCCTCTATACATTGGGATGTTGTGTAGAAATTTCTCCAAGATCAGCAGTAAAAACACATTTTCTAACATCAACAACACAACAAGAAATCTACCAATGGATAAAAAGCACTATTTTCCTCAAAACAAAGCCTTCAGATACAAATAATGAGCATCAAGTCTGCTACACTCAGGTTGATGATAAAGATCCCATGCCACTATTTTGAACAGCAAGGGAATGAATTCTCCCCCAATGTCCTGGCCAATATTTATCAACCAACATCACTGAAGCAGATTATCTGGTCATTATCACATTTCTGTTTGTGGGAGATTGCTCTGCACCATTTGGCTGCAGTGTTTCCTGCATTACAACAGTGACTACCCTTCAAAAGTACTTTATTGGCAGTGAAGAACTACGGGATGTCCCGAGGCTGAGAGAGGTGCTATATAAATGCAATGTCTTTCTTTCTTTCGAAATCAGGACAGGGAAATGAGCCCTGAAAAATTATACTGCCTGTTGATCTGTCCTTCAAACAACCTTCCTGGTCTTATTTCCCCAGTACAGGCACTTGGCCCACTATTGCTAGTCTGTATATGTGTATATATTTTGCATGAATGAGTAACCTGACCAATATACTACAGGCAGTTGTAATTTTTCAACAGTAAGCCAAAAAAAAAAGAATGGAGTGCAGATGATCTTTGTTTCCTATTTTTTCTTGAATGGTTCCTGCCATTCATAGTGCTCACTTCCAACAGCCAATCATAGCATTGGAATGTTGCTATGAGTTTGGCTTCCCTTCCATCTGTTGAAATTAACATTGATTTACATGAATCAACTGAGGCATAATGATGCAATGCAAGTTCTTTGTGGAAAAAATTCTTCAATTTCTATTGAACTGAAACGTTACCTGACATCCAGCATGCGCCAATACAGCCACTGACCAGCTGACAATAGCCCCTGCCTCCTCCTGGACTTACATGAATGATATGAAATACATCTTGTGATTGAGGACCGTCTTTTAGCACTGCTCCAATTAAGCCCCTCCAAAATCTGTCCGCACACTGTATCATTGTCGCAGCGACCTTAAATAAATTTGCTTGGCACAGGAATCCTTGCAAATTCCTGAACTACCCCAATGGAATGTGCTTTGGCAGACACACACTGTTCCGTAATGAATCTAATGAATCTTTCAGCAGTTGAGAATTGTACACAAGATATATTTTTTATAACAGAATGAATAAAATAAGCCTGATAATGTTGTCACTTTGTAGAACCAGCAGCTGACAAAATGAGAAAGATATATTTGCCCATGCCTTTTGACGATATCCCATGATTCATTTTAGTTGGCAACAGACCATTGATATTTTATCATCCATTATTTCCAATCCATTACCAGCCTTTGGCACTCTGTTAGGAAACAACAATGAATTTTTTCCCTGTGCTTGTGTGGCTCATGTTTCATTTCTCTTGGCCCTTTTTCTCATTTCTTCTTTGCATGTTAGGACTTTGTGTAGCTACAATAGTGTGCTGTGTAAATCCTGCACACACAAAAAAAATTCAAAAAATTAATCTGTAAAGATCTGAAACAAACCCAATGACTCCGCGACAACCTTTCTTGCCTTCTCTTTCAATCCAGCGTTCATCATTGAGGTGGTATGTACACGCATCGATTCCCCTTTTCAATTGTATTGATCACCATAGAAATTCATTGTATTACCAGGCAATGTGTTTAACATGTTGCAAAAAAAACCCCATGGACCTTCATTTCACCTTGGCTTGATATTCCTAATACCATCAGGGAAATATGAATATGGAATATCTGAATGTTGGGTCCACTCAGAAAATGGGCTGTTGTTTATAATGGAACAAGTACACCTTTAAATACCATGAAAGGAATAAGCCACATAGGGAGCAAAATGTCAAAGACATATCTGACAGAAAGGAACACCACTTTTATTTTATTTTTTACTTAGAGATACAGCACTGAAACAGGCCCTTCGGCCCACCAAGTCTGTGCCGACCAACAACCACCCATTTAAACTAACCCTACAGTAATCCCATATTGCCTATCACTTCCCTACACTAGGGGCAATTTACAACAGCCAATTTACCTATCACTTGCAAGTCTTTGGCATGTGGGAGGAAACCAGAGCACCCAGAGGAAACCCACGCAGACACAGGGAGAACTTGTAAACTCCGCACAGGCAGTACCCAGAATCGAACCCGGGTCCCTGGAGCTGTGAGGCTGCGGTGCTAACCACTGCGCCACTGTGCTGCCCATTGTGCAAGGTCAGAATATTGTCACTGACATAAAGGAGCTTGGTCCTGAGAGGTATTTTGTCATTTCTTGTACCTTTGCTTACGTAATATTTTTAACAGCTTTGAAAATTAGCACAACTGTGAAGAAACAGAATTGACTGTCCAACAATTGAAGACACTTAGCAAGTGCACAGGAACTAAAAGAATCCTGAATTACATATCATTTAGTTTCAGATGACCTAATTTAGGATATACACTGAATAGATTGCCGGCAATCTGTTGCTGATCAACTTTTAACACTATGATATTTGTCATATAGTACCTTCAAAATCGCCTTTCGCAACTAGCTTTATTTCCTTTGGAAAGCTTTTCTTGTTTAAGCAAAGTGAGGAGAAGGTAGAGCTGAGTATTTTTGATGGTCATGGGTTCAAGTCCCACCCCAGGGACTTGAGTACAAAATCTAGGCTGAGACTTCAATGCAGTGCTGAGGGAGTGCTGTACGATCGGAGGTGCTATTTTTCATATGAGACATTAAATTGAGGACTTCTGTCAGGTGGATGTAAAAGAACCCATGGCACTATGCAAAAAGGAGTTCTCCCTGGTGTCCTGGCCAACATTTATCCCTCAACTACCATGATTCAAAATAATTAGTTCCAGTTCTGATGAAAGGTTACTGACCTGAAACATTAACTCTGTTTCTCTCTCTACAGATGCTGCCAGACCTGCTGAGTATTTCCAGCATTTTTTGTTTTTATTTCAAACAAATTATCTGGCCATTCATCTCATTGCTGTCTGTGGATTCTTGCTATGCACAAATTGCCTGCCAGTGATGCCTAGGTTACAACAGGGCGTATGCTTCAAAATAAAACTACATCATTAGCTGTGAAACACTTTGGAATGTTCTGAAAATGTGAAATCTACTTTATAAATATATAGGAACATAGGAATATAGGAACAGGAGTAGGCCATTCAGCCTGTCAAGACTGGTCCACCATTCAATTAGATCATGGCTGATCATCTACCTCCACTCCATTTTCCCGCGCTATCCCCATATCCCGAGATGTCATTAGTATCCAGAAATCTATCAATTTCTGTCCTGAACATGCTCAGTCAGATCCTGCCAGACCTACTGAGTATTTCCAGCACTTTCTGTTTTTATCCCAGTTTCCTCAATCTCTCCTCATAGGACAATCCCACCATTCCAGGGATCAGTCTGGTGAAACTCTGTTGCACTCCCTTTATGGCAAGTATATCCTTACTTAGATGAGACCAGAACTGTACACAATACTCCAGGTGCAGTCTCACCGAGGCACTATGCAATGCATTTTAGAGGATGGTTTCTGGCCTGGCAGAAGCAAGTTTCATCAAATCCACAGATTAAAAATAGACTTGCATTTATACAGCACCTTTCACGACAACAGGGCATCCCAAAGCACTTTACAATCAACGAAGTACTTTTGAAGTGTAGTCACTGTTGTCATGCAGGAAACATGACAGTTCCCCTCCAAGACACACACCATCCTGACTTGGAACGATATCGCCGTTCCTTCACTGTCGCTGGGTCAAAATCCTGGAACTCCCTTCCTAACAGCACTGTGGGTGTGCCTACCCCACATGGACTGCAGCAGTTCAAGAAGGCAGCTCACTACCACCTTCTCAAGAGAAATTAGGGATAGGCAATAAATGCTGACCTAGCCAGCGACACCCACATCTTGTGAAAGAATTAAAAAAAGACTATTTGTGCAGACAAGCTCCCACAAACAGTAATGTGATGAAGACCAAATAATCGTTTTTTGTGATGTTGATTGACGGATAAATATTGGCCAAGACAGTGGGGATAACTCCCCTGCTCTTCTTCGAAATAGTGCCATGGGATCTTTTACATCCACCTGAGAGGGCAGACGGGACATTGCTCAGGAGTCAGGGAATTCCAGGAGCAAGAGGTTTAATTCTGTAGTCTGCTGGACATGGCCACAGTATTTAATCACTGGGAAAGAATTGTCTTCGTGTTGTGCTAAAGGGAATAAGTGGGGAAAAGCTTTCTTGCAGCCTCTTATCACTTATTGAACCCAATGTATATTCAAAGCCATTATTAAGCTTGAGATCTGGGTTTCGGAACTTGAGTGGCGGCTGGAGTCATTGTTGTGCATCCGTGAGGTGGAGCACTACGTGGATAGCATGTTTAGGGAGGTGGTCACACCACAGATTAGGATCATGCAGGCAGATAGGGAAAGGGTGAACACCAGGCAGCCTAAGAGAACCAGGCAGGTAGTGCAGGAGTCCCCTGATATGATCTCACTCGCTATACAGTTTTCCATCTTGGATACTGGTGTGGGTGATGGTTGCTCAGAAGAGTGCAGTCAGAGCCAGGTTTGTGGCACTATGGGTGGCTCAGCTGCACAGGAGGGGAGGAAGAGGAGTGGAAAAGAAGTAGTGACAGGGGATTCATTGGTTAGAAGAACAGACGGGCATTTCTGCGGCACTAAACGTGACTCCAGGATGGCATGTTGCCTCCCTGGTGCCAGGGCCAAGGATGTCATGGAGAGGCTGCAGGACATTCTTCTGGGGGAGGGTGAACAGCCAGAGGTCGTGGCCCACATTGGTACCAATGACATAGGTAAAGAAGGGGAATGAGGTCCTGAAAGCAGACTTTAGGGAGTTAGGAAGGAGATTAAAAAGCAGGACCTCAAAAGCAGTAATCTCAGGATTACTCCCAGTCCCACGTGCAAGTGAGCATAGGAATAGGTGAACTGAACAATTGAAAACGTGGCTGGAGAACTGACATAGGAGGGAGGGCATCAGATTTCTGAGACATTGGGACCAGTTCTGGGGCAGGTGGGACCTGTACAAGATGGACGGGTTGCAACTTAGCAGGACTGGGACGAATACCCTTGCAGGGAGATTTGCAAGTGCTGTTGGGGAAGGTTTAAACTAAATTGTCAGGGGAATGGGAGCCTGAGAGGGACCTCAGATTGGAGGGAAGCAAAACTGGTAATTAGTCAAGGGTGTGGGAACCAGGAGCAAGTATCAGAGAGGAATACCAAGGAGCACAGAATACTGGGGGTGATAGCACGAGAGTAGGGAATAGTACGTTATTAGGTGGGGTCAGAGTAAGGGAGAAAGTAATAAAGTCTGAATCAGGGTTAATATGCATGTTTGTGAATGCACGGAGTGTGGTTAATAAGACTGGTGAGGTACAGGCGCAGATTTCTTTGTGAAAATATGATGATGTGGCTATAACAGAGACTTGGCTCAAAGAAGGGCAGGACTGGGTGTTAAACATTCCTGGATACATGGTGTTCAGGAAAGATAGGAAAGGGAGAAAAGGGGGAGGAGTGGCAGTATTGATTAAGGATAGCATTGCAGTGCTGGAGAAAAAGGATGTCCCAGAGGGGTCGAGGATAGAATCAATTTGGCTAGAGCTAAGGAACAGAAAAGGTGCAGTTATAATTCTTGGTGTTATCTATAGGCCACCAGCTAGTGGGAAGGACATGGAGGAACATATTTGCAAGGAAATTACAGACAGGTGCAAAAATTATAGGGTAGTTTTAATGGGGGACTTTAATTATCCAAACATAGACTGGGATAATAGTAGTGTAAAGGGCAGTGAAGGGCAAGAGTTCCTAGAGTGTGTTCAGGAAAATTTTCTACAACAGTATGTTGCTAGTCCAATGAGAAAGGAGGCACTGCTAGACCTGGTTCTCGGGAATGAGGTGGGCCAAGTGGATCAAGTATCAGTAGGACAGCATTTAGGGGATAGTGATCATTGTATCATAAGGTTTAGGCTGACTATGGAAAAGGACAAGGAGCAATCCAGGGTAAGAATGATTAACTGGGGGAACGCCAACTTCAATGGGGTAAGAATGGAGCTGGGGCGAATAAATTGGAGTCAAAAGCTGGCAGGAATGTCGGTAGATGAACAATGGGCTACCTTCAAAGAAGAGATAGTTTGGGCACAGTCAAGGTATGTTCCCTCAAAGGAGACAAGTAGGGCAAACAAATCCAGAGCTCCCTGGATGACAAAAGAGGTAGAAATTAAGATAAAGAAGAAAAAATGTGCTTATGACAGATGCCAGGTAGAAAATACTGTTGAGAACCAGGCTGAATATCGAAGGACCAGAGGGGAAGTGAAAAAGCAAATAAGAGAAGCAAAGAGAGAGCATAAGAAGAGACTGGCAGCTAGCATTAAAGGAAATCCCAAAGTTTTCTATAGGCATATAAATAGTAAAAGCGTGGTAAAAGGAGGAGTGGGGATGATTAGATACCAGAAAAGGGATTTACACATGGAGGCAGAGGGCATAGCTGAGATATTAAATGAATACTTTGCATCTGTCTTTACCAAGGAAGAAGATGCAACCCAGGCAGTGTTGAAAGAGGAGGTAAGTCAGACACTAGAGGGATTTAAAATTGATAAAGAGGAAGTATTCGATAGGCTGTCTGAACTTAAAGTGAATAAAGCACCAGGGCCGGATAAGATGCATCCAAGGATACTTAGGGAAGTGAGGGTGGAAATTGCAGAGGCACTGGCCAGAATATTTCAGTCTTCTTTAGACTCAGGGGTGGTGCCAGAGGACTGGAGAATTGCAAACATTACACCCTTGTTCAAAAAAGGGTGTAAAGCTAAGCCCAGCAACTACAAGCCAGTCAGTTTAACTTCAGTGGTGGGAATACTTCTAGAAAAAATAATTCGGGACAAAATCAATAGTCACATTGACAAATGCGAGTTAGTTAAGGAAAGCCAGCATGGATTTCTTAAGGGAAAATCATGTTTAACTAACTTGCTGAAGTTTTTTGAGGTGGTAACAGAGAGGGTTGATGAGGGCAATGCTGTTGATGTGGTGTACATGGACTTTCAAAAGGCATTTGATACAGTGCCACACAACAGACTTATGAGCAAAGTTATATCTCATGGAATAAAAGGAAAGGTAGCAACATGGATACAAAAATGGCTGAGTGACAGGCAATAAAGAGTAGTGGTTAATGGATGTTTTTCGGAATGGAGGGAGGTTTGTAGTGGAGTTCCCCAGGGATCAGTGTTGGGACCCTTGCTTTTCCTGATATATATTAATGACCTAGACCTTGGTGTACAGGGCACAATTTCAAAGTTTGCAGATAATACAAAACTTGGAAGCATTGTGAACGGTGAGGAAGTTAGTGTAGAACTTCAAAAGGACATAGACAAGTTGGTGGAATGGCAGACAGATGGCAGATGAAGTTCAATGCAGAGAAATGTGAAATGATTCATTTTGGTAGGAAGAACATGGAAAGACAATAAAGGGTACAATTCTAAAGGGGGTGCAGGAGCAGAGGGACCTGGGTGTATATATGCATAAGTCATTGAAGGTGGCAGGACAGGTTGACGAGTGATTAATAAAGCATACAGTATCCTGGGCTTTATTAATAGAGGCATAGAATACAAGAGCAAGGAAGTTATGTTGAACTTGTATAAGACACTAGTTCGGCCTCAGCTGGAGTACTGCGTCCAGTTCTGGGTGCCGCACTAGAGGAAAAGCGTGAGGGCATTGGAGAGAGTACAGAAAAGATTCACGAGAATGGTTCCAGGGATGAGGAATTTCAGTTATGAAGAAGTTAGGACTGTTTTCCTTGGAGAAGAGAAGGCTGAAAGGTGATTTGATAGATGTATCCAAAATCATGAGGGGTCTGGACAGAGTAGATGGAGAGAAACTGTTCCCAATCGTGAAAGGATCGATAACGAGAGGGCACAGATTTAAAGTATTTGGTGAGAGAAGCAAAAGTGACATGAGGAAAGATTTTTCACGCAGCGAGTGGTTAAGGTCTGGAATGCAGTGCCTGGGAACATGGTGGAGGCAGGTTCAATTGAAGCATTCAAAAGGGAATTAGACAGTTACATGAAAAAAGAAGAATGTGCAAGGTTAGGGGGAGAAGGCAGGGGAATGGGACTGAGGGAATTGCTCGTTCAGAGAGCCAGTGCAGACATGAGGGGCCGAATGGCCTCCTTCTGCACTGTAACAATTCTGTGTTTAAGCCAGGGGGCATAATGTTTGCAACTGCAGAGAACTTTGAATCCTTGGAAAGTTGGCCAGGCAACGCATTGATCAATCTTTCTCAATACATATATTTAATTTTTTTCTCAGATTTGAAGTCAACAGGACATTTTCTTGCTGACCATCCAGATCCAGACCCTATCTTGACTCGCACCAAATCCCATTCAGCCATCACACCCTGTGCTCTCTGACCTACAGTGGCTCCCTGTCCAACAATGCCTGAACTTAAAATTCTCATCCTCATGTTCAAATCCCTTCAAGGTCTCACCCCTCTGTTTTTCCATAACCTTTTCCAGCTGTACAATCCTTCATGATCTCCATACTCCTTCAATTCTGACCCCTTGTACATTCCTGATTTCCATCGCTCCCACGAGTGGTGGTCGTGCCCTCAGCTGTCTTGGCCATAAGCTCTGGAATTCCTGTTCTGTTCAAAAATTGAGCTTTGCTGGTTCTCAGCTTAGCTGCTGAATGAGAGCGAGTGACTTCAGCACAATGGTCCACCTCAATGGAAACAGGCTGGAGATACTGTACTAGAATTGGACTGGGGAAAAGTCCCAGTCAATCGCACTCTCATGGATTAAGGGAAAAGTGGAGCTAGAGATGATGATCAATTAAGATTAAAAGTAATTCATAGTTATGAAAATTGATCTTTGTTAGAAATTAAATTTTAAAATGTGTTAAGCAGAAGCTGCAGCTTTTGGTTAGTAAGAAATAAGAAATTCAGCTGGAATTTTACCCTGGCGACGGGGGTCTCGATGCACTGCCTCTTCCATGGGAGGCCTGCCGAATCTAGTGCCAATTAATGGACAGCGGGAGCCTTCCACGGAATCAAGGACCCCGGCAACAGAAGTCCGAACCCTGGAGAGCTGTCAGCCAATCAGAAGCCGGCAGCCCTTTCACTGAGCAGCATCACCATGGAGGCAGTAGTTGCTGCCGGAGGAGCACCTACTCGAGACCCAGGAGTGGTACTGGACCTAGGCCACAGGTAGGTCAGGGCAGGAGGGGTCTCGTGGGGGAAGGAGGTGTCGGGGGGTTCTTAGCAAGGGCAGGGGGTGGTGGCTCCCAGCTGGCTCCCCCGCCTTCTCGATGCTGGGTCCCTCATTCAGGCGCTAAGTGTCTTTTAACAAGGGACTCCCCTGCCCCGTACTAGAAAGCAGCCCACACGGTTTTTCCTGCCCTGCTTCCTGTGTGGCGACATGGCCGCCCGCCGCATGGCTAATTGTGTCGGCGGTGGGATGAGATCCTTGATTGTGCATTAAATTCCCCCCTTCAAGTCCTTTCTAAAGTGCAGTGCTTAGAATTGGACACAATAGTTCAGCTGAGGCCGAGCCAGTGTTTTATAAAGGTTAACTTTTCGGGTCAGTGACCCTTCTTCGGAACTGACAAATATTAGAAAAGTCACGCAAGCGAGTGAGGTGGGGGTGGGGCAAGAGATAACAAAGGAGGTCTAGATTGGACCAGGCCACATAGCTGACCAAAAGGTCATGGAGCAAAGGCAAACAATATGTTAATGGTGTGTTGAAAGACAAAGCATTAGTACAGATTAGGTGTTAATATACTGAATATTGAACAGCAGCAAGTGCAAACCTGAAAAAAACAGTGGGTAAGCAAACTGAACAGACTAAGATGAAATGAAATAAATGCAAAAAAAAAATGGTAAAAAATGTAAAAAGGAATGTAAAAAAAAGGAAGAAAAAAATGACTAAAAATGAAAGTAAAATGGGGGGCTGTCATGCTCTGAAATTATTGAACTCAATGTTCAGTCCGGCAGGCTGTAGTGTGCCTAATCGGTAGATGAGATGCTGTTCCTCGAGCTTGCGTTGATGTTCACTGGAACACTGCAGCAATCCCAGGACAGAGATGTGAGCATGAGAGCAGGGGGGAGTGTTGAAATGGCAAGCAACCGGAAGCTCAGGGTCCTGCTTGCGGACTGAGCGGAGATGTTCCGCAAAGCAGTCACCCAGTCTGCGCTTGGTCTCCCCAATGTAGAGGGGACCACACTGTGAGCAGCGAATACAGTATACTACATTGAAAGAAGTACAAGTAAATTGCTGCTTCACCTGAAAGGAGTGTTTGGGGCCTGGGATAGTGAGGAGAGAGGAGGTAAATGGGCAGGTATTACACCTCCTGCGATTGCAGGGGAAGGTGCCATGGGACGGGGACGATCTTTACCCTTTATTTTATGTTGCCTCTTTTCGTTCTGCATACCAGAATGAATCATTTCACACTTCTCTGCATTAAATTTCATCTGCCATGTGTCCGCCCATTCCAACAGCCTGTCCATGTCATTTTGAAGTCTATCACGATCATCTTCACAGTTCACAATACTTCCAAGTTTTGTGTTATCTGCAAATTTTGAAATTATGCCCTGCGCACCCATCTCTAAATCATTAATATAGATCAAGACTTGCAGTGGTTCTAGTACCAACCCCTAGGGAACCACACTACAGACCTTCCTTCAGTCTGAAAAAAAACAATCACCACCACTCTGTTTGCTGTCACTCAGCCAACTTTGTATCCATACTGCCACTGTTGCTTTTATTCCATGGGTTTCAGCTTTGCTGGCAAGCTTATGATGTGGACTTTATCAAAAATCTTGGGAAGTGCTGATACACCACATCAACTGCAATTCTCATCAACCCTCTCTGTTACCTCATCAAAAAACTCAACTAAGTTAGCTAAACATGATTTGCCTTGAACAATCCATTCTGACTTTCCCTAATTAATCCACACTTGTCGAAGTGACTGTTAATTTTGTCCTGGATTATTGCCCCTAAAAGCTTTTCCACCACTGAGGTTCAACTGACTGGTCTGTAGTTGCTGGGCTTATTCCTTACACTCTTTCAAACAAGGGTGTAACATTTGCAATTCTCCAGTACTCTAGGACACCCTTGTACCTAAGGAGGATTGGAAGATGACGGTCAGAACCTCTACAATTTCCACCCTTACTTCTCTCTGAATTCTCAGATGCATCCCATCCAGTCCTGGTGACTTATCAACTTTAAGTACTGCTATCTTTTCTAATGCCTCCTTTTAATCAATTTTTAACCCATCCAGTATCTCAACTACCTCCCATTTCAATATGACATTGGCAGCATCTTCTTCCTTGGTAAAGACAGATGCAATGTATTCATTCAGTATCTCAGCCATGCCTTCTGCCTCCATGCATAGATCCCCTTTTTTGGTCCCTAATTGGCTCTACTCTTCTTATTACCCTTTTACTATTTAAATGCTTATAGAAGACTTTTGGATTCCCTTTGATGCTTGCTGCCAGTCTCTTCTCATACTCTTTCTTTGCCTCTCTGATTTCCTTTCTCACTTCCCCTCTGAGTATTCTATATTCAGCTTTGTTCTCAATTGTATGATCAATCTTACATCGGTCATACGCCCCCTTTTGCTGCTTCATCATACTCTATGTCGCTTTTGTCATCCAGGGAGCTCAAGCTTTGCTTGCCCTACCTTTCCCCTTTGTGTAAATGTACCTTGACCATATCCGAACTACCTCATCTTTAAAGGCAGCTCATTGTTCCATTACAATTTTGCCTGCCAGTCTTTGATTCCAATTTATCTGGGCCAGATCTGTTCTCACCTCACTGAAATTGACCCTCCTCCAATCTAGTATTTTTCACTCTGGATTGCTCCTTGCCCTTTTCCATGACTAACCTAATCCTTATGATACTATGATCACTGTTGCCTAAATGTTACCCGACTGAATCTTGATCCACATGATCCATCTCATTCTCCAGAATCAGATCCAGCAACGCCTCCTTTCTCATTGGAACAGAAACATACTGATCAAGAAAATTCTCCAGAACACACTTCAGAAGCTCATCCCCCTCTCTGCCCTTTACACTATTACTACCCCAGTCAAACTTGGATCATTGAAGTCCCCCATTATCACTAATCTATAGCTTTTGGACCTTTTTGTAATTTCCCTGCAAATGTGCTCCTCCATATCTTTCCCACGAGCAGTGTCATGGTACCTGTATTGCTTCTTAACTCTAACCAAATAGATTCTGTCCTTGAAGCTGCAAGGACATCCTCTCTCTCTAGCACAGTAATATTCACCTTAAACATTAAAGCCACCCCTCCTCCTTTCTTTTCTGAACACCTTGTATCCAGGAATATTTAGTACCCAGTCATGTCCTTTTTTGAACCAGTTCTCCATTATCATTACAATATCATATTCCCATGTGGCTATTTGCGTCTGGAGCTCACCGATCTAATTTACCACGTTCCGTGTGTTCACATACATGCAGCATAAACCTAATTTACACCTTATTGCATTACCCATTTAGCCTGACCCTAATATCTTACTATTTCATTCTCTGGTGCTATCTGCTTCTCCCAATCCTTTGTACACCTTGTTTATCCTTCCTAATGCTACATCCTGGTTCCCATTCCCCCTGCCAAGATAGTTTAAACCCTCCCCAACAGCGCTAGCAAACCACCCCATGAGAACATTGGTCCTGGCTCTGTTCAAGTGTAACCCATCCGGTCTGTACAGGTCCAACCTCCTCCAGAACCGGTCCCAATGTTCCAGGAATCTAAAGCCCTCCCTCCTGCACCATCTCTCCAGCCACGCTCTGCTCTATCCTCCTATTTCTATACTCACTAGTGTGTAGCGCTGGGAATAATCCAGAGATTACTACCTTTGAGGTCCTGCTTGCTAATCTCTTTCCTAGCTCCCTAAAATCTGTTTACAGGACCTCATCCCTCTTTCTACCTATGCCGTTGGTACCGATATGGACCACAAACTCTGGCAGTTCACCTCCCCTCTCAGAGTGCTTTGCAGCCACTCAGTGACATCCTTGAGCCTGACACCTGAGAGGCAACATACCATCCTGGAATCACATCTATGACCACAGAACCACCTGTCTGCTTGGCTAACTATAAAATCCCCTATCACTATTGCTTTCCCAATCTTCCTCCTGCTCCCCTGTACAGCTGAGCCAGCCATGGTGCCCTGGACCTGGTTCTGGCTGCACTCCCCAGAAATTTCACAAACTGTGGCCTCGTTAATAGACAATGTGTAGAACAAAATTTGCAGTGATGCAAAGCAGTTTAGTATGAACATAGGAATTGCTGGATGAAAGAAAAAAAGATTTGAAAGACTTGCATTTATAAAGTGTTATTCACAACCCTGGGATGTCCCAAAGTGCTTTACAACCAACAACATACTTTTGAAGTGTCATTACTGTTGTAATGCAGGGAAGAAGACCAAGATTCAGTTCGTTCACCTTCTACCATCTTGGCAGTCCCATGATCCAATGATAATGAAGTTGTTGACTATTCAGAGTGATCAGTCTCTATAAATAAGTCTACAACAGACATGAGGTGAGGAAAACCCCCAGTGGTAGAGAGCTTTGGGAACCATAGGCCCAAACTCACCTGTTCTGCCCAAGTTCAATACACTCACCACACATCATGTCTCAAATAACTCATATACTGCATCCTAAAATGGTGCTTTTTAAAGGAATAGCAATTTCACTTTAGCATTGCTGCTAACCTTTTAACAGCATTCGGGTGTGAAGCTGCCCAACTCTAACTTGGGCAAGTGTACAGGGCACAATTTCAAAGTTTGCAGATGATGCGAAACTTGGAAGCATTGCGAACTGTGAGGAGCATAGTGTAGAACTTCAAAAGGACATAGACAAGTTGGTGGAATGGGCAGACAGGTGGCAGATGAAGTTCAATGTAGAGAAATGTGAAGTGATTCATTTTGGTAGGAAGAACATCGAGAGGCAATATAGAATAAAGGGTACAATTCTAAAGGGGGTGCAGGAGCAGAGGGACCTGGGTGTATATGTGCATAAGTCATTGAAGGTGGCCGGACAAGTTGAGAGAGCAGTTAATAAAGCATACAGTATCCTGGGCTTTATTAATAGAAGCATAGAGGAGAAAAGCAAGGAAGTTATGTTGAACTTGTATAAGACACTAGTTCGGCCTCAGCTGGAGTATTGCATCCAGTTCTAGGCGTCACACTTGAGGAAAGACATGTGGGCATTGGAGAGAGTATAGAAAAGATTCACAAGAATGGTTCCAGGGATGAGGAATTTCAGTTATGAAGATATTTTGGAGAAGTAAGGACTGTTTTCCTTGGAGAAGAGAAGGCTGAGAGGTGATTTGATAAAGGTACTCAAAATCATGAGGGGTCTGGACAGAGTAGATAGAAAGAAACTGTTCCCACTCGTGAAAGAATCGATAACGAGAGGGCACAGATTTAAAGTATTTGGTGAAAGAAGCAAAAGTGACATGAGGAAAAACTTTTTCTCACAGCGAGTTAAGGTCTGGAATGCGCTGCCTGAGAATGTGATGGAGGCATTCAAAAGGGAATTGGACAGTTAAATGAAAAAATAATGTGCAGGGTTACAGGGAGAAGGCAGGGGAATGGAACTGAGTGAATTGCTCTTTCAGAGAGCCAGTGCAGACATGAGGGGCCGAATGGCCTCCTTCTGTGCTGTAACAATTCTGTGATTCTGTGATGTGAGACCTCCTGCAGGATTTAATGTCACATTACCTCGACTTTACACTAACTCTGGTATAATTGCAAACGATGGGATGAACAGCTTTAAATATACTCAAGCAATACAATGGACAGTTTGGGTACTTCTTGAAGTTCAGTTTCAATCTTTTCCATCTTAGGAAAGAGCCTTTTACTCGACACTGAATGTCTGATTCTGCTGTGGCTGCCTCTCAATGACTATGATACTTACATATATTCTATATTGTCTTTCCATGTTCTTCCCACCAAAATGTATCACTTCACATTTCTCTACATTTAACGTCATCTGCCACTTGTCTGCCCATCCCACCAACTTGTCTTTTTGTCCTTTTGAAGACACGAGAGAACAGGGGAGGATGAGGCCTGACTGGGAGAGTGAAACAACGTTTTGAATCTATAGTACAAGACTCACTGGCCGGAGCAGAACCACAGCAGGTTACAGCACACAAAGGCAGCCATTCAAGCCATTGTGTCTGTGCTGGCCCTTCCTTTGAGCAAGCCAAAGCTAATTCTACTATCATGCTCTCTGTTTATACCCCTGTATCTCTATCTGTGCCAGATCTTAATTTTAAGAGTTGCAATGGTCTTTGCTTCAACCAATTCCCGTGACAAAGCATTCCATGCTCCAACAATACTCTGTGTAAATACATTGCTCCTCACGCTTGAGTGACAATGTCAAATTGATGACTTTTTGTCATCAGCAACTGCCATTTCCACTAATCGTAGCACTACTGCCTTGAAAGTGGAAAACAATGCCCAAAGTGCATTATATTGAGTATTCGGCTTGGGGAAAGAACTTGGGCACTATCACAGTGAGCATGTTCCTTCAGTCCTTTGTGCCTTGCACACCCTTGTTCTAAACTCTCACAAGCTTAATAAAGCCTTTCTTGCACTTGCACTCTTCAGACTAACATACACATATATTTAGTCACGCTTTTTCTGTCTGCATTTTCTTTCTACGGTGCATGAAGCTTTCTCTTGCTTTTACAACAAACATTCTCAAAAGCATTCTCAGTAAGATAGCCTTGCTTGACAGTTAAACTACCGTGCAGCATTATTTCTCCCTGATCTTTTGCTATTTTAACATGAACAGACAAGCAGGAGTACTTTTTCTTTAAAAATAAACTTGCAAGTCTGAAAAGAACAAGTATGATTGAAAGGCACAGACGGAACACATAGTGGGTAAGTATAGGTTAATGGCATCCTAGAGGCATTTTATTCCAACTCATGTACGTTCTTGAAAAGGTTAACGTGAACCTATTCTGTTTCTCCTGCCGTACACATGGATAAACTCGGCATGGATAACTTCATTTTCATCTGGAAAATGATATCGCTGTTTTAAGACAAAAGCCGACATGCAGGCTTGGGGCACAAAAATTATATTTTCTCACCATTCCTTGACAAAGAACACTAGCCCCCAAGCTGCTTACCAATCATGCTCTGTCTCATTGGTGAGAGTGCCACAGAAAGCCACAAAAACTTAAAAATTGCTAGACTAAAAAAAAATCATGGCCCATCTAGTTCACCTTCTACCATCCTGGTGGGCTCTAAGCTCTGGAATTCCCTCCATAACCCTCTCCAGCTCTCTACCGCTCTCTCTACTCCTTTAGGACACTCCTTAAAACCAACCTGTTTGACCAAGCTTTTGGCCATCAATGCTAATGGCTCGATGTCAAATTTTGTTTTATAGCACTCCTGTGAAGCACGTTGGGACGTTTTGCTGTATTGAAGGTGCTATATAAATGAAAGTTGTTATTGTTGGTTGTCTGCCCTGAGTATTAAAGATGATTAAAGGACTATGAGCAGGTAGGGGAGATGGTGACAAAGTGGTAATCACACTAAACTAGCAATCCAGAAGTCCAGCCGACTGCCCTGAGGACGTGGGCTCAAACCCCACCAGAGCAACTGAGGAATTTAAATTCAATTAATTAATTATAAAATATCTGGAATTAAAAGCCACTAACAGTGCTGTAAAAACCCATCTGGCTCACTAATGCCCTTTAGGGAAGGAAATTCATAAGATCATAAGAACTAGGAGCAGGAGTAGGCCGTCCGGCCCCTCGAGCCTGCTCCGCCATTCAATAAGATCATGGCTGATCTTTTTGTGGACTCAGATCCACTTACCCGCGCTCTCACCGTATCCCTTAATTCCTTTATTGTTCAAAAAGATATCTACCTTAGCTTTAAAAACGTTTACTGAAGAAGCGTCAACTACTTCACTGGGCAAGGAATTCCATAGATTAACAACCCTCTGGGTGAAGAAGTTCCTTCTTAATTCAGACCTAAATCTGCTCCCTCGAATCTTGAGGCTATGCCCTCTTGTCCTAGCTTCACCTGCCAGTGGAAACATCCTCTCTACTTGTATCTTATCTATTCCCTTCATAAATTTATATGTTTCTATAAGATCCCCCCTCATTCTTCTGAATTCCAATGAATATAATCCCAATCTACTCAGTCTCTCATAAGCCAACCCCCTCAACTCCGGAATCAACCTAGTGAACCTCCTCTGCACCCTCTCCAGTGCCAGTACATCCTTTCTCAAGTAAGGAGACCAAAACTGCACACAGTACTCCAGGTGCGGCCTTGTCGGGCCTACATGTGACTCCGGACCCACAGAAATGTGGTGGACTCTTAACTTCCCTCTGAAATGGCTTAACAAGCCACTCAGTAACCCATGAAAGAATACAATAAAGAAAAACTGGTGAGGAAGTCTGGAACAAGGGGGCATAACAATTTAGGGGTAATGTCAGGAAGCACTTCTTCACCTGAAAGATAGTGGGAATGCAGAAGTCTCTGCCCTGAAAAGCTGTTGAGCCAGGGGGTCAATTGAAAATTTCAAAACTGAGATTGAGACCTTTTTATTAGGCAAGGGTATTCATGGATATGAACCAAAGCAGGTAAATGAAGTTAAGATACAGATCAGCCATGATTGAAATGGTGGAGCAGGATCAAGGAGCTGCAAGACCTCCAGTTCCTATGGTCGTCGCATTTGATGATGATAATGAAGTGTTGGCTAATCATGGCAATTAATCTCTATCAATCAATCTACAAGAGATTTCATTCTTTGTACTTTGCATCGGTATTCACCGAGGAGAGGGACATGACGGATGTTGAGGTTAGGGACAGATGTTTGATTACTCTAGGTCAAGTCGGCATAAGGAGGGAGGAAGTGTTGGGTATTCTAAACGGCATTAAGGTGGACAAGTCCCCAGGTCCGGATGGGATCTATCCCAGGTTACTGAGGGAAGCGAGAGAGGAAATAGCTGGGGCCTTAACAGATATCTTTGCAGCATCCTTAAACACGGGTGAGGTCCCGGAGGACTGGAGAATTGCTAATGTTGTCCCCTTGTTTAAGAAGGGTAGCAGGGATAATCCAGGTAATTATAGACCGGTGAGCCTGACGTTAGTGGAAGGGAAGCTGCTGGAGAAGATACTGAGGGATAGGATCTATTCCCATTTGGAAGAAAATGGGCTTATCAGTGATAGGCAACATGGTTTTGTGCAGGGAAGGTCATGTCTTACCAACTTAATAGAATTCTTTGAGGAAGTGACAAAGTTGATTGATGAGGGAAGGGCTTTAGATGTCGTATACATGGACTTCAGTAAGACGTTTGATAAGGTTCCCCATGGTAGGCTGATGGAGAAAGTGAAGGCGCATGGGGTCCAAGGTGTACTAGCTAGATGGATAAAGAACTGGCTGGGCAACAGGAGACAGAGAGTAGCAGTGGAAGGGAGTTTCTCAAAATGGAGACGTGTGACCAGTGGTGTTCCACAGGGATCCGTGCTGGGACCACTGTTGTTTGTGTAATACATAAATGATTTGGAGGAAAGTATAGGTGGTGTGATTAGCAAGTTTGCAGACGGTACTAAGATTGGTGGAGTAGCAGATAGTGAAGGGGACTGTCAGAGACTACAGCAGAATATAGATAGATTGGAGAGTTGGGCAGAGAAATGGCAGATGGAGTTCAATCAGGGCAAATGCGAGGTGATGCATTTTGGAAGATCCAATTCAAGAGTGAACTATACAGTAAATGGAAAGGTCCTGGGGAAAATTGATGTACAGAGAGATTTGGATGTTCAGGTCCATTGTTCCCTGAAGGTGGCAACGCAGGTCAATAGAGTGGTCAAGAAGGCATACGGCATGCTTTCCTTCATCGGAAGGGGTATTGAGTACAAGGGTTGGCAGGTCATGTTACAGTTGTATAAGACTTTGGTTTGGCCACATTTGGAATACTGCGTGCAGTTCTGGTCGCCACATTACCAAAAGGATGTAGATGCTTTGGAGAGGGTGCAGAGGAGGTTCACCAGGATGTTGCCTGGTATGGAGGGCGCTAGCTATGAAGAGAGGTTGAGTAGATTAGGATTATTTTCATTAGAAAGACGGAGGTTGAGGGGGGACCTGATTGAGGTGTACAAAATCATGAGAGGTATAGACAGGGTGGACAGCAAGAAGCTTTTTCCCAGAGTGGGGGATTCAATTACTAGGGGTCACGAGTTCAAAGTGAAAGGGGAAAAGTTTAGGGGGGATATGCATGGAAAGTTCTTTACGCAGAGGGTGGTGGGTGCCTGGAACGCGTTGCCAGCGGAGGTGGTAGACGCGGGCACGATAGCGTCTTTTAAGATGTATCTAGACAGATACATGAATGGGCAGGAAGCAAAGAGATACAGACCCTTAGAAAATAGGCGACATGTTTAGATAGAGGATCTGGATCGGCGCAGGCTTGGAGGGCCGAAGGGCCTGTTCCTGTGCTGTAATTTTCTTTGTTCTTTGTTCTCTTTGTATTCTCCTCAGTAAGAAAACACCTTACATCCCTGTTTGGCACCAAGTCCTGAGACCTGGACAACATCAGGAGCTTGTGTGAGAAACTTTGACCTTAAGCTTGAGGTCTTGGCACAAATGCCTTTGTGCCAGAAGTTTACCCTGAATGTTAAGAAGGTCATTGGAAAAGCAGGAATATTACATTGTAATAGTTATGAACATATGAATTAGGAGCAGGAGTGGGCCACTCGACCCCTCGAGCCTGTTTCGTCATTCTATAAGATCATGGCTGATCTGATTATAACCTCAACTCCACCTTCCCACCTAACCACAATAACCTTTCACCCCCTTGCTTATCAAGAATCTATCTACCTCTGCCTTAAAAACATTTAAATACTCTGCTTCCACTGCCTTTTGAGGAGGAGTGTTCCAAAGACTCACAACCCTCTGAGAGAAAAAATTTCTCCTCATTTCTGTCTTAAATGGGCAACCCCTTATTTTTAGGTAGTGACCCCTAGTTCTAGATTCTCCCACAAGGGGAAACAGCCTTTCCACATCCACCCTGTCAAGACCCCTCAGGATCTTCTTTGTTTCAATCAAGTTGCCTCTTGCTCTTCTAAACTCCAGCGGAAACAAGCCTAGCCTGTCCAACCTTTCCTCAGAAGACAACCCACCCATTCCAGGTATTAGTCTAGTAAACCTTCTCTGAACTGTATCCAACGCATTTACATCCTTCCTTAAATATGGAGACCAGTACTGAGCACAGTACTCGATGTGGTCTCACCAATGCCCTGTATAACTGAAGCATAACCTCCCTACTTTTGTATTTAATTCCCCTCCATATAAACAATAACATTCTATTAGCTTTCCTAATTACTTGGTGAACCTGCATACTAACCTTTTGCAATTCATGCATTAGGACACCCAGATCCCTCTGCATCTCAGAGCTCTGCAATCTCTCACCCTTTACATAATCTGCTTCTTTTTTATTCTTCCTGCCAAAATGGACAATTTCACACTTTCCCACATTATACTCCATTTGCCAGATCTTTGCCCAATCACTTAAGCTATTCATATCCCTTTGTAGCCTCCTTATGTCCTCTTCACAACTTACTTTCCTACCAATCTTTGTGTCATCAACAAATTTAGCGACCATACCTTCGGTCCCTTCATCCAAGTCATTTATATAAATTGTAAAAAGTTGAGGCCCCAGCACTGATCCCTGTGGCACATCACTCATTACATCTTGCCAATGGAAAATGACCCATTTACGACTCCTCTCTGTTTCCTGTTAGCTAGCCAATCTTCTATCCATGCCAATATGTTACCCCTACACCATGAGCTTTTATTTTCTGCAATAACCTTTGATGTGGCGCCTTATCAAATGCCTTCTGGAAATCTAAGTACAGTACATCCACCAGTTCCCCTTTATCCACGGCACATGTTACTTCTTCAATGAACTCCAATAAATTGGTGAAACATAACTTCCCTTTCACAAAACCATGTTGACTCTGCCTGATTACCTTCAATTTTTCTAAGTGCCCTGCTATAACATCTTTAATAATAGCTTCTAACATTTTCCCTATGACAGATGTTAAGATAACTGGCCTGTAGTTTCCTGCTTTCTGTCTCCCTCCCTTTTTGAATAAAGGAGTTAGATTGGCTATTTTCCAATCTAATAGAACCTTCCCTGAATCTTGGGAATTTTAGAAAATTAAAACCAACCACTAGCCAATTCTTTTAGGACTCTGAATGAAGTCCATCAGGACCTGGGGACCTGAATAATCAGACAAAAAATAATCATATGCCTTTTTTTGGATTGTTGAACCTAATTTTTGGAAGCATAACAGAAGGTTAAATGTTCCCATGCGATGTTTCCATGAACCTTAAAAAGACACTGTCAATTTTAACTACTGGTAGGTTTTGGGTGCGCAGGGATGGGTGAGTGCAAAGTGCAGGCCGAGATTTTAGACCTGGGTTATTTCAATTTTGAGACCTCAGTTGTAAATCACCGGCTGGCTGGGGGAGAAAGAGCAGCTGGTTGATAGCCTGCAGATGAAGCCCTGGAGTGAAAGGGCCTGAAATCTCAGCCTGCAAGTTCATTTTTCACTCACCCTGTTTCGTGAGAGGGAAGGTTCCAAAAAGTAAGCTCACGGGCAAGCGGGTAAGTTGCAGGGAATGGGCTTTCAGAGGTTCTGTTGGGACGGAGGGGGAGTCCAAGGCAGAGTGAGGCCACAACTTTTCTCGTGTACTCCTCCTCCTGGGCCCCGCAAAGGAAAGATTGAGACTTACCCTAATCTCAATCGGCCTCTCTGACCTCCCAGCAGTGGCTGACCTATCTTCACCTGGCGGGGAAACGACGTCAACGTCCCCTTTCAGGTCTGAATTAAAGGACAAGTGGGTTCCCTTTGACGTAATGGAACCCCAATTTATGAGGCTTCCACTTCCTTCTGGCAGACCCTTCAGCACTGAACTACAGCAAACAGTCAAAACAGTGGCCAGGAGGATTCTGCTAGAATGGGCAATAATGCTAAATGGTCATTTTAAACACCCTTCACCCATCCCCTGGCAGGAGGGGTTCAATTTTGTTTTGGTCTTTCGCAGAATGTGAGCGTTGCCAGCAAGGCTAGCATTTACTGCCCATTCCTAACAGTCCTTGAGAAAGTGGTGGTGAGCCGCTTTCTTGAACCGCTGCAGTCCATCTGGTGTATGTGCACCAACAGTGCAGTTAGGAAGGGAGTTCCAGGTTTTTGAACCAGCGGCAGTGAAGGAAAGGTGATATAGTTCCAAGTCAGGATGGTATGTGACTTAGAGGGGAACTTGCAGATGGTGGTGTTTCCATGCGTCTGCTGCCCTTGTTCTTCTAGGTGGTAGAGGTCATGGGTTTAGAAGGTGCTGTCGAAGGAGACTTAGTGAGTTGCTGCAGTGCATCGTGTCGATGGTACACACTGTTGCCACTGTGCGCTGGTGGTGGAGGGAGTGAATGCTTAAGGCGGTGGATGGGGTGCCAATCAAGTAGGCTGCTTTGTCCTGGATGATGTCAAGCTTCTTGTGTGTTGTTGCAGCTGTACACATCCAGGCAAGTGGAGAGTATTCCATCATGCTCCTGACTTGTGCCCTGTAGATTGTGGACAGGCTTTGGGGAGTCAGGAGGTGGGTTACTCTCCACAGAATTCCCAGCCTCTGACCTGTTCTTGTGGCTACAGTTTTTATATGGCTGGTCCAGTTAAGTTTCTGGTCAATGGTAATGCCCGGATGTTGATAGTGGGGGATTCAGTAATGGCAATGCCATAGAATGTCAAAGGGTGATGGTCAGATTCTCTCTTATTGGAGATGGTCATTGCCTGGCACTTGTGTGGCATGAATTTTGTCCAGGTCTTGCTGCACATGGACACTGAAGAGTTGTTAATGGTGCTGAGCACTTTGCATTGATCGGTGACCATCCCCACTTCTGACCTTATGTTGGAAGGAAGGCCATTGATGTAGCAGCTGAAGATATTTGGACCTAGGACACTACCCTGAGGAACTCCTGCAGCAATGTCCTGGGGCTTAGATGTTTGGCCCCCAACAGTGGTGCAGTGGTTATCACTGCAGCCTCACAGCTCCAGGGACCCGGGTTCAATTCTGGGTACTGTCTGTGCGGAGTTTGCAAGTTCTCCCTGTGACCGCGTGGGTTTTCACCGGGTGCTCCAGTTTCCTCCCACAGCCAAAGACTTGCAGGTGATAGGTAAATTGGCCATTGTAAATTGCCCCTAGTGTAGGTAGGTAGTAGGGAATATGGGATTACTGTAGGGTTAGTATAAATGGGTGGTTGTTGGTCGGCACAGACTCGGTGGGCCGAAGGGCCTGTTTCAGTGCTGTATCTCTAAATAAATAAATAAATAACAACCCAAATTTCCCACCTAACATTTGATGCAGGAGTCAGTGCACTGTACTAGTGGAAACTATCTCATAGGACTTTTGTAAAAGCAAAATACTGCAGATGCTGAAAATCTGAAATAAAAGCAGGAAGTGCTGGAAATACATAGCAGGTCTTGCAACATCTGTGGAGAGAGAAACAGAGTTAATATTTCAGCTCTGTAACCTTTCATCATCTGATGAAACGTCACAGACCTGAAACGTTAACTCTGTTTCTCCACATTTGCTGCCAAGCCTTCTGTGTATTTCCAGCACTTTCTGCTTTTATTATTGTGGGACTTTTACCTCTGATAAATAATTAGTTCAGAAAGTATATTGAGATGTTACAATTGCAATTTATTCATTTATCAACCACCGCAGATTTGACAGAGGTTTATTGTGTGTTTGCATTTTATTCTAACACTGCGCAGGAGTGATTGAAATTACCGTAGACATCAAGGTATAGTACCGGAGCAGTATAGAGACTATGAAAGAGGTCTTCATAACTTAACTTGTGCACAAGGGACAACTGGGGAAGCTTATCTCTATGCGATTGGTGCAGCATGATTGCAAATGTATTTATAAAGAATGGAGGAAATTGTGCTCCAGTATGTGTTGGCCGATACAGCATAAAGGTCATTCAGATCTTCCTGTGTTCATTTGTTTAAACTTATGGGAGACTCACCAGTCGGAATGCACCAAGCAACACACTGCCATCGGAGGAATTTTAGAAGACCACAGTTCGAGCATTGCCCTACGCGTAACCATAAAGAAAGACTTGCATTTATATAGTGCCTTTCATGACCTCAGGAAGCCCCAAAGTGTTTTAGAGCCAATTAGGTACTTTTGTAGTCCCTGTTGTAATGCAGGAAATCTGGTCATCAATTTGTGCATAGGAAGGTCCTATCAACATCAATGTGATATTTGTTCATTCTCAGGATGTAGGCATCACTCATCCCTAGATGCCCTTGAGAAGGTGATGGTGAGGCGCCTTCTTAAAACACTGCTAACTGTGTGGTGAAGGTGCTTCCACAATGCTGTTAGGTAGAGAGTTCCAGAATTTTGACCCAATGACTATGAATGACCAGATCATCTGTTTTGAGCGATAAACATTGACCAGGATACTGGGGAAAACTCCCCTGCTCTTCTTCAAAAAGGGATCTTTTACACCCATCTGAGAGGTTAGACAAAGGCTTGGTTTATCGTCTCATCTGAAAGATAGCACCTCCAACAATGCAGCAACCCCTCAGTACTGCACTGGATTGTCAGCCTTGATTTTGTGCTCAATTCTCTGGAGTGGGACTCAAACCCACAACCTCCTGTCGCAGAGGCAAGACAGCAAATCATTCAAGGGTCACAGAATTTGCAATGCACTGGCGTGGTTGATGTAGCTCCTCATACTTTGTTACAGTTACTAAAGGAATGAGTTTGGCAAATTAAAATATTCATGTTAAACTTTTAAAAAAATTCCCTGTTACATGTGATTAATTCAGTTGGCCTTTTGCTGCCCGAGAAGGAAGTGACAGATCCACTGTTTTGTCTCAATTGCTAAGTTCCAACTGGGTAGATCTTGGAGAATAACGCACCTCTGTTAATGCTGTTCGTTGATTAATTCTGCCTTTTTTTTCATAGATGACAGAATTCCAAAAGAATTGAATTGAGGGTAGGATGAATTTGTATTTTGCCACCCTTGGTGTATGAAAGCACAATCACCATTAATACAAAGTCTCCTCCAGTGGTACTTAAATCAATATCCCCTGGAAAATTGTTTTAGGTCTCCCTAATGTATTTCACGAGAACAAGATCATTAGTGAGAAAATAATGATTAACCTTTAAAATCAGAGTGGCATTTCCTTTTTACTGTAAATGTAGAATTAATAAGCATTTTTTAATCATTAGTTTAATTTTCAGGATGGTACTTTTGTTCTTTTGGGTGTTGAACTGTTACAGTTGGTAGTAACCCTTCAAATCGTTTGCTTCATTCAAGCATTCTTTTCTGAATAATTCATCAAGCATTATTATTCATGCGTGGAACACCTCATTTAGCACTGGTGATCTTCTCTTATGTGTAGCTGACAGGCAATCAAAGTTTTTATCAGTGCAGAAAATTTGCAATTCAGAAATGTATTTGCAGCAATTAGTAGCTATCAGGTAGCACAGGGAGCCCAATTTCATAAAAAAAAAGATTTCACTTAGCTCAACTGATATTATCACCGAATAAAGTAAGGAACAAAAACTAACCAGCTGTTTCCAAATTTGCCTGATGGAACATTCCTTTTCTCAAAAAAAGAAAACTTTAATTAACTACATGATCCGTGCAACTTCACACTCAAGAGGGCAGGAAAAGGTACAGGTACTGTGTTTACAAAGCATCCTGGGGAAGGCTTGTTGATGCGTATCAAGTTCACTTTGCTTTGTAATTTAACCAAATCAGTGCCTCTTCACAATGCTGCTAGACTCTTGACTTCAAATAGGCTCCTGAGATCTGTCAATTTTGTAAGAATAATATTTGATACAGGAACAGAATCTGAACATTGTGATAAGATAATCAGAGTCTAATTAAAAGGCACATGAAGCAAATGCAACCCTTTCTTAAGTGAGGGCTGTAAGTTTGAGTTAATGATATCGACTGAAACTGCAGTCATGCCTATCTATTGTGTTTTACTCTCTCAATGAAGCCACAGTTTCAGATGCCAAACAATTATAGTATCTTTTTTTCCAAAATGATACAAACATTTAATAGAGAGAATGTTAGTATGATGTAACTGCAGTGGTTTAGATTTGTACTTGACATTTGCCCTATTGCTGAGAAGGATATAAATAAAACTACTCTTAAATGCCCAAGTACTTCTATACCAGACAATATAGATTTCATATCTCTGTTAAAATGTGATTGTAGCTACCATAATCACACATACCTCATATCAGATTTTATTTTCCAAATAAATTATGAACCACATTAATTATGCTCAAAAGACTCATTGAATGTTAATTCAGGTATAAACAATGTCTTCCAAATGCCTAATATTGTGTTATTTATTGCAACCAAAAATTACAAGTAAATTTGTTTAATGGAAATACGCTGTGTGCCAATATACAAGTGAATAATTGTACATTTACTTTGAGGAAAAAAGCAGTTGCATAAAATCAGGAGCAAGCTCATTTATTGATTAGGAAAACTGAGATTAATTGTTTCCTTCAGTTTGCTGGGAAACTAGAAATAAAATCTAGTCCAATTTGCAAACTTTGAAGTGGAGTTTGATGGTTGGCAAGACAATGATGGAGCAGCATGGGTTTACCAATATGGATATGTCAACACTGGTGTACCAGGGTGGCTGTACCAATATATACCAACACTTTGAAGCCCAGAATCATAAGGCATTCGATCATCTGCAACGTCTCATACGGGGAGTCCAAAAACTCAAGTCAGGCTTCCAGAAGGAGACACTGAGTAGATTGGGACAAGAAAGAATATATATACGTATTGGCTGGAGAGTTACTCAGGGCTCACTCCTGTACGTGCTGTAATGACCAGTCATAGAGCAGCTGTGGAAAAGGCCTAGCAGTGGATTACTTGTCCATTCTCTTTGCTAAATAATTTTGGATGACGTAGTGGGTCAATGGGGGGCGTGGAGGGGTGTAGATACATAAATTGAAAAAAAACAATAAATGAGTGGTACACTGCACACTAACAACAACTCAGAATTAGATAGAAATAACAGTAAATCATTTACATTGAGGGGAGCATTTCGGGGATAGTGACCATAACTCTAAGATTTAAGGTAGTTATGGAAAAGGGAAAAAAGACGGACCGGAAATAAAGGCACTGAATTGGGGGAAGGCCGATTTCAGTATGATAAAACAAGATCTGGCCAAAGTGGACTGGGAGCAGCTACCTGTAGGAAAGTCTACATCAGATCAGTGGGAGTCATTCAAAGAGGAAATAGTGAGAGTTCAGAGCCAACATGTACCTGTTAAGGTGAAGGGTAGGACCAACAAGTCCAGGGAACCCTGGATGTCAAGGGATATAGAGGGTTGCATCAGGAAAAAAAAGGAGGCTTATGGCAGATTCAGATTGCTGAAAACACCGGAGGCCCTAAAGGAGTATAGAAAGTGTAGGGAGGTACTTTAAAAAATAATTAGGAGAGCGAAGAGGGGACATGAAAAACACTGGTGGGCAAGATAAAGGAAAATCCTAAGGCATTTTATAAGAATATTAAGGGCAAGAGGATAAGCAGGGAAAGAGTAGGGCCCATTAGGGACCAAAGTGGCAATCTGTGCGTGGAGCCGGAGGAAATAGGTGAGGTTTTAAATGATTACTTTTCATCAGTGTTCACTATGGAGAAGGACGATGTAGGTGTAGAGATCATGGAGGGGGATTGTGATATCCTTGAACATATTAGTATTGAAAGGGAGGAAGTATTAGCTGTTTTAGCAGGCTTAAAAGTGGATAAATCCCCAGGCCCAGATGAGATGTATCCCAGACTGTTATGTGAGGCAAGGGAGGAGATAGCAGGGGCTCTGACACAAATTTTCAAATCCTCTCTGTCCACAGGAGAGGTACCAGAGGATTGGAGGACAGTGAATGTGGTACCATTATTCAAGAAGGGTAGCAAGGATAAACCAGGTAACTACAGGCGGGTGAGTCTAACATCAGTGGTTGGGAAACTACTGGAAAAAATTCTGAGGCACAGAATTAATCTCCACTTGGAGAGGCAGGGAATAATCAGGGATAGTCAGCATGGCTTTGTCAGGGGGAGATCGTGTCTAACTAACTTGATTGAATTTTTTGAGGAGGTGACTAGATGGGTAGATGAGGGTAAAGCAGTTGATGTAGTCTACATGGACTTCAGAAAGGCTTTCATAAGGTCCCACATGGGAGATTGGTTAAGAAGGTAAGAGCCCATGGGATCCAGGGCAATTTGGCAAATTTGATCCAAAATTGGCTTAATGGCAGGAGGCAGAGGGTGATGGTCGAGGGTTGTTTCTGCGAGTGGAAGCCTGTGACCAGTGGTGTACCGCAAGGATCGGTGCTGGGACCCTTGCTGTTTGTAGTGTACATTAATGATTTAGACGTGAATATAGGAGGTATGATCAGTAAGTTGGCAGATGACATGAAAATTGGTGATGTCGTAAATAGTGAGGAGGAAAGCCTTAGATTGCAGGACGATATAGATGGGCTGGTAAGATGGGCAGAGCAGTGGCAAATGGAATTTAATCCTGAATAGTGTCAGGTGTTGCATTTTGGGAGGAATAACAAGGCAAGGGAATATACAATGGATGGTAGGACCCTAGGAAGTACAGAAGATCAGAGGGACCTTGGTGTACTAGTCCATGGATCACTGAAGGCAGCAGCACAGGTAGATAAGGTGGTTAGGAAGGCATATGGGATACTCGCCTTTATTAGCCGAGGCATAGAATTTAAGAGCAGGGAGGTTATGATGGAGCTGTATAAAACGCTGGTTAGGCCACAGCTGGAGTATTGTGTACAGTTCTGGGCACCACACTATAGTAAAGATGTGATTGGACTGGAGAGGGTGCAGAGGAGATTCACCAGGATGTTGCCTGGACTGGAGCGTTTCGGCTATGAAGAGAGACTGAAAAGGCTAGAGTTGTTTTCCTTAGAGCAGAGAAGGCTGAGGGGGGACGTGACTGAGGTATACAAAATTATGAGGGGCATTGATAGATTAGATAGGAAGAAACGTTTTCCCTTAGTGGAGGGGTCAGTAACCAGGGGGCATAGATTTAAGGTAAGGGGCTGGAGGTTTAGAGGGGATTTGAGGAAAAATTATTTCATCCAGAGGGTGGTTGGAATCTGGAACGCACTGTCTGAAGGGGTGGTAGAGGCAGGAACCCTCACAACATTTTAGAAGTATTTAGATGAGCACTTGAAAAGCCATAGCATACAAGGCTACAGGTCAAGTGCTGGAAAATGGGATTAGAATAGGCAGGTGCTTGATGGCCGGCACAGACACGATGGGCTGAAGGGCCTGTTTCTGTGCTGTATGACTCTATGACAATGACCATAATCTGCAGGTAGGTATTCCCTGACTCAACCAAACCCCTGAGAACTCATAAATCATCTTAACATGTGTAGTTCCCAGAATATGCACTTCCCCACTGGCAACCCAAAATTGTCATTCTACTGTCTTGCATCTATCCTGTTACAAAACTGTAAGGCATTGTTATTAAACTTATAGATGTGTCTATTCTCGTTTCTTAAACAAAATTATTCATTCAAACTTCCACACTTCAGTGGAGGGTTGATGGTTCATCTTTACACCAACCAAGTTTTTTTTCCAAGTAACCTCCGAATCTGTTTAACTCCTCAATTTCAAAGTATGTGAGAAGGAATATGAAGAAGAGGAGGGAAAAAGACAGGAGGAAAACTGGAGAACCATCTCACATTGTATGCAGCCACGTCTCATCTAAAGGAATTTATGAGGTGGTGGCGGGGGTTGGGGTTGGGGTGGGGGGTGGGGGGTAGTTGCGGAAGGGGAACTTAATTCAGATCGTTGCATCATAGGCAACCATGGTCTCCTGGAGCTTACTTGACTGTTCCGGGGAATCAGGGCAAAGTTTCCTACAAGTTTTTTTCTGAAGTTGGCCACTGATGTCCTTTTTTCTTGTTTCACATTGCCTCCACCCTTTCCCCGTCAGGAGTTAAAACTTCCAGAGATTAGGATGAGCATCAGATTCCAGGGCTAGATTTTGTGGAGGAGGCAGGGCTCCCAGTGCTGGGCTAAAACAGCAGTGCAACCCCGCCTCGGCCTTTTTGTGCCCCCCACCCCCTAACCCCAGAGCGATTTTTCAGTGTTTTGAAGGTTAAGTATCTCGTGCCAGGATCCCAGTCCCTTTAATCCTGCCTCCAAAAGCTGACGGCCAATCACAGGGCCAGCAGCTCACCAGTTTCGGCAGCGCCCTGGGAGGGGTGGCCATTGCCGATATTGCAAATGTCCTGGACCCTGGAACTCCGTACCTAAGGTAAGTGAGGCAGGTTCACCTGGTCCAGTCTGGAAGGCCCTGGTGAGGTGTGTTGGGGTGGATAGTCCAAGTACAGTGGGAGGGGTGATCCTGGGAGGTCCATTACTTCCTGGCGGGCCCTACTTGGGCCACAGATTGCCCATGGAGCAGGGACCCTCCCCAAGGCCCGTAGGGAGGGTGCCTCACTTTACAAGGCACCTCCCTGCGTGGCGGTTAGATCCCAGCAGCGGCGGGAAGAGGCCATTAAGTGGCCATTCATAGACCATTTAAGGGCCTTAATTGTCCTCTGGACAAGAAGGCTGTCATCGGCCTATCCCGCCCCCAGAAAGATTGCTTGGCGACACGGTGATGATAGGCCCTTTGCCCCCACCACCCGTCACGATTGTCTGGGCCCCCCCACCTCCAACCTTGTCTTGGGGAACCCATAAATTCCAGCCCCAAGTCTAATGAAAAATAATCAGCCACTAATTGATAATTTGGCATACAGAATTGCTGGTATTGAAATGACAAATGTTATGCTTGGAAAGGAACTCATTAGATTCAGGGCTGAAATACATTGTTCCAAAAATGTAGAGTACCTGATCTGGATTGTTTGATGTTGACACTGGGAATTGGATTTTCTGATCAGTGCTACTTTACATTTTAATATTTCGATTTTACAGCACAGGAACAGGCCTTTCGGCTCAACAGGTCTATGCTAGTGTTTATGCTCCACACAAGCCTCCTCCCATTGCCTAGTACATATAAACTTTTTTTTATTATTCATTTCATGGGATGTGGGCATCGCTGGCTAGGCCAACATTTATTTCCCATCCCTAATTGCTCTTGAGAAGGTGGTGGTGAGCTGCCTTCTTGAACCGCTGCAGTCCATCTGGTGCAGATACACCCACAGTGCTGATAGGAAGAGAGTTCCAGGATTTTGATCCAGCGACAGTAAAGGAACGGCGATATAGTTCTAAGTCATGATGGTGTGTGACTTGGAGGGGAACTTGCAGGTGGTGATGTTCCCAGGTATCCGCTGCCATTGTCCTTCTAGGTGGAAGAAGTCACAGGTTTGGAAGGTGCTGTCGAAGGAGGCTTGGTGAGTTGCTGCAGTGCATCTTATTTTTAGTACACACTGCTGCCATTGTGCGTCAGTGGTGGCTGGAGTGAATGTTTAAGATGGTGGATGGGGGCCGATCAAGCGGGCTGTTTTGTCCTGGATGGTGTCGAGCTTCTTGAATGTTGATGGAGCTGCACCTATCTGGGCAAGTGGAGAGTATTCCATCACACTCTTGACTTGTGCCTTGTAAATGGTGAACAGGCTTTGGGGAGTCAGGAGGTCAGTTACTCACCACCAAATTCCCAGCCTTTGACCTGCTCTTGTAGTCACAGTATCTATGTGGCTGCTCCAGTTCAGTTTCTGGTCAATGGCAACCCCCAGGATGTTGATAGTGGGGAATTCAGCCATTGAATGTCAAAGGGAGGATCAATGTTGGAGATCATCATTGTCTCGCACTTGTGTGGTGCGAATGTTACTTATCAGCATATCATTCTATTCTTTTCTCTCTCATATACTCATGTACCCTACCCTTAAATGCATCTATACTATTTGCCTCAGCTGCTCCATGTAGTAGCCAGTTCCACATTCTAACCACTGCCTGGGTAAAGAAGTTTCTCCTGAACTCTTACTTAATTTATTATTGTCCATCTTGAGGTAGAGTTTCTGCCTTTGGGCACAATCAGTGATTCTGGCACAAATTGCACCCAAAATTGCACCCGTTTTGAAAAGTGTTTTCTCCCCCCATGAGTTTGCACATTCCTTAACATGTTTAAGAGTGCTATCTTAGTGCAGTTTAAATAATACAACTGAAATTGGTTTATTACAAAGAATACGCATTTTAAATCACAGTCAATCGACCATGGGAGTAACCCGATTTCAAATGACTTTTTAAAAATATACAAATTATTTTCTAGTTAGATTGGGATGCAATGGTCAGTTCCTTAATGAATTTTTTAAAAAAGGTTTTCATTCAAAACCTTGCCAAACATATCTATTAGTGTACTAGCGTCCAAAGAAACCAGCTTAATATTTGGTGCTGCCTCAAAGGCCTGAAGAGGAGCACAATGAGCAGAAACTCCAAATGGTGATTAACTCACCCTGGGGCTGTGGTCAGTTTTGTGGGCGGGGCCTGCTTCCAGCCCAATGTTTTTAAGCTATCACAAAAGATCTTGGAAATTCGAACGCAATCTGCACTTAAAATCCCATGTTCAGTTGTACTGTTATAGAGTCATAGAGAGATACAGCACTGAAACAGGCCCTTCGGCCCACCGAGTCTGTGCTGACCAACAACCACCTATTTATACTAATCCTACATTAATTCCATATTCCCTATCACATCCCCACCATTCTCCTACCACCAACTTCACTCAGGGCAATTTACAATGGCCAATTTACCTATCAACCTGCAAGTCTTTGGCTGTGGGAGGAAACTGGAGCACCCAGTGGAAACCCACGTGGTCACAGGGAGAACTTGCAAACTCCACACAGGCAGTACCCAGAACCGAACCCGTGTTGCTGGAGCTGTGAGGCTGCGGTGCTAACCACTGCACCGATATCAGAGGAATTGCACTGAGAAAAACAGCACAACTGAGCTGAAACTCAGGGCCTTGATATTGATGGACTCTCCCACAAATGGAAATATCTTCTTCACGTCTATCTGATCAAGCCCCTTTATAATTTAAAGACCTCCATTAAGTTACCCCTCAGCCTTCTCTTTTCGAGAGGAAACAGCCCCAGCCTGCTAAGCCTTTCTCAAGAGTTATAAACTCTCACTTCTGTATCATCCTTGTTTATCTTTTTGCACCTTCTTCAGTGCCTCTACATCCTTTCTGTAATATGGAAACAAGAACTGTGCACAGTACCCTATGTGATCCAATCAAGGTTCTATATACATTTAATTCCTACGGTATAACTCACCTCTATCACAACCAGTAGGTCAAACTATGCAACTAATGTTTTAAGAAATTGTAGACATGCATACACAAGAGTATGTCAAAAGTTCCAATTCAATTCTGGTTGGTAGGGTCCACAATTCACTCAAGCCTCTAAGATTATGACCTTATTTGGCTTCCTCACTTGACATAGTCCATGCTGATACTTCAGTGCAGTACTGAGGGAGTACTGCACTTTTTGGGGTACTATCTTTTGGATGAGATGTTAAATCTGTTTGCTCCCTCAAATGGCTGTAAAAGATCCCATGGCGCTATTTTCGAAGAGGAGTAGGGAAGCCAATATTTATCCCTCCAAGCAACATTTCTAAAAGAAAAACAGATTATCTGGCCATTATCACATTGCTGTTTATGGGAGCTTGCTGTGCACAACTTATCTACAGCATTTCCTACATTACAACAGTGACTGCACTTCAAAAGTACTTTATGGGCTGTAAAATGCAATTGTGACACTACTGAAATGCCAATCTTTGTTTGTTTTTAAGTAGGTAATGCCTCCTTGATATTGAATATTCATGCACTTCGATACACAGTACACTTAAAACTGGGTAACTTGCTTTTTTCACATCACAAAAGCTATGGAAAACAGGAGTGTTATTTAAACAGTGTTATTTTAAAGCTGATGGATTGCTGCCAGTGTTAAATCACCGCTGACTGGAAAATCCAAGCTTGTGTGCATGGCGGGGAAAGTGTTCCATTCCATAGCACTGACAACTTGTACCGCGAAGAGTACAATACTCACAAGAAAAATGATTAGCTGATTCCTATGTTACCAGTAACATTTAAGATAATACAGAAAGTTGTCTATTGAACTTGACAACCGATTGTTATTTATTAGGATTTTGTATAGTTAGTTTCGTTTCAGCCTTTCAATTTCTCTTCTCCTCCAAAAGGCAGAAAATTGGCAGTCACGGGACCAAGGGTAAAGGGTAAAAAAAATAGAGTTACTGATAGGTTGAACAGTGCAGTATGAAGCACCGAGATATGTGCAACAGTAATCAATAAAGATCAAATTGGTTCACAAAGGTTAAAATATTCCTATTCAAGAATATATCTTACACAGGCTGATCAAGGACAGGATGAATTGATCTTCTGTGGGCCTTCATAAAGTGGTATCTTCAGCAAATTTGAAGCAAATTTTCAGTGTACAAATGAAAGTAGAAACCTGAGCAATCTGGTTTTGGATTTCTGCCTTGTAAAATTGTGAAGTCTAAAGATGTAACTAAGATGTGATGTTGGGTCTTAAGGGACGATTTTCCGGTGGGAACTGGGCAGGTAGTCAAAAACACCCATTGGACCTACCGGTTGATATCCTGCTTTCTTCTCTAAAGTTGTGATTTTAACCTACCCCTCTGGGGGCATGTTCTTTAAATATACAGATCAGGCTCCAATTACATTATTGGGGCCCGACTGCTGTTTTAACCGGCGGCCTGCACGGGGTCACCATTGTGGCTTCTGCATCAGACTAACTTAACGGGAAGAGATTTAGGTGGATTCTCAATCCCTCATTGTTTACCTAATGCTGAGAAATATGACTTCACTACAATTTCCAAAACCACGGTGAGCTTTGTTGTGACTGCCATATTAATGGTGAAAGGGCTGATGACATCTATTTTCCTGTCATGTCAAATATCCTCCATCTCAGAATGCCTGCTGGCTCCAGTACACAATCAAACTGGAAATAATCAGCCATAGAAATAGGGGACATTTCTAAAGACATCTGTTCCTATTTGAACAATGCCTGTCTGAAAACCATATTCCAAAGACTAATCAGAATGCAAGTGTGTGCATGGCGGTACTAGGGAAAAGTAATCCAGACTCCAGTACCAGTCTGCACAACACCAGTTTGAGCAAAGCTCCTTATTGATATCATAGTTTCCTTCGGTGCTGTGTCATTCTATAATCCTATTATTCTACGATTCATAGGATCATGCAATATTTATCCTTCATTGCATTTATTCTTTGTACTATATACAGAACTTTATTGCAACCAACATTCCCAATAACTGCATAGGTGCACAGCCACACTGCAGCCTGGAAGATACCATCTTAGCCTTGCTCTCTGATAAATACCAAACCCAAAAAAAAACCTGGCCGTGCACAACAAATACATTTTAAAGGGAACATTGATTGCAACACATATTCAAAACAAAATCAAGCAAAATATTTAATCAAAGCATTGTCATTTTCATGGATCTTAATACAACATTTGACAATGTTAATCTCCAATGCATTGTGAGAGAAGTTGGCAGCCTTTTATCTTAGTTCTTCCAGCATTGCGATGGTTAAACTCTATTAGAAAAAATATTGTAACTTGAGAGTGTGGAATCTACCTGCCAATTGGTTCATATGCTTCAGAACTTTGCCCTTTCTACTCTGTCAAAGCCCTATTAAGGCAGAGAGCATTTATAATATTGTGTAGTTTAATGGCTCAGTGCCAACACTCTCAACTCTTAATCAGTGGTTCAGGTACCACGCCAGAGACTCTCATAAATTCTAGGCTGACTGAGGGAATGCTGCACAGTCAGAGATGCCATTTTTCAGATGAGACAATAAACCGAGGCTCTGTCTGCTCTCTCAGGTGGACATTAAAGATCCCGTGGCACTATTTAGAAGAGCAGGGGAATTGTCCCTCTGTGTCCTGGCCAATATTTATCCCTCAATTAACATTCTGCACCAGATTATCTGGGTCATTATCTCATTGCTGTTTGTGGGAACTTGCTGCGCGTAAATTGCCTGTCATGTTTCCTACATTACTAAACTTCAAAAGTACTTAATTGGCTGTGAAGCATTTTGGAACATCATGAGGTTGCGAGGTCCATTTCTGTCTCCCCAAACCATTGTCTAAGGCCTCACACACATTCCTTCTGCCGTTTACAAGCCAATACAGAAACTCCCGGTGACGGCAGTGGCCTGACGTAACCAGGTTCCCACTGTTTGCCGAGGGGTTCACTGGTCTCCTATCAGAGTTTGTAAATCTGTAAAGCGTCTCCTACAATATCAACATTCATCTCAGTTCCAGATGCACAAAGACATCTAACCGGAGCCTACACAAAATTCGATACACTTTGGCACCTTACGGCTGGGGCAAGGCAGGTAAGGTGGTGGAGGTTTGCTTTGAAAGTGCTCCAAGCATAGTATTTCATTACTTCGGGGCTGCATATAGTGACACCACTAATCCTTCCCGGAATGGAGATGATCGACACTGGGATTACCCAATCACACGCGGAGGTCACACTGCTGTAAGTGACTGGGATTGATTTTGCGCACATCATTTTTATTATGTAACTATCTTCCACTGACTGCTTTTTGCTGGAGAAATCCTTCTTCTTTGGCCTCCTTGTCTCGAGAGACAATGGGTAAGCGCCTGGAGGTGGTCAGTGGTTTGTGAAGCAGCGCCTGGAGTGGCTATAAAGACCAATTCCAGAGTGACAGACTCTTCCACAGGTGCTGCAGATAAAATTGGTTGTCGGGGCTGTTACACAGTTGGCTCTTCCCTTGCGCTTCTGGCTTTTTTCCTGCCAACTGCTAAGTCTCTTCGACTCGCCACGCTTTAGCCGCCTTTATGGTTGCCCGCCAGCTCTGGCGATCGCTGGCAACTGACTCCCACGACTTGTGATCAATGTCACAGGACTTCATGTCGCATTTGCAGACGTCTTTAAAGTGGAGACATGGACGGCCGGTGGGTCTGGTACCAGTGACGAGCTCGCTGTACAATGTGTCCTTGGGGATCCTGCCATCTTCCATGCGGCTCACATGGCCAAGTCATCTCAGGTGCCGCTGGCTTAGTAGGGTGTATATGCTGGGGATGTTGACCGCCTCGAGGACTTCTGTGTTGGAGATACGGTCCTGCCACCTGATGCCAAGGATTCTCCGGAGGCAGCGAAGATGGAATGAATTGAGCCTTCGCTCTTAGCTGACATACGTTGTCCAGGCCTCGCTGCCGTAGAGCAAGGTACTGAGGACACAGGCTTGATACACTTGGACTTTTGTGTTCTGTGTCAGTGCGCCATTTACCCACACTCTCTTGGCCAGTCTGGACATAGCAGAGGAAGCCTTTCCCATGCACTTGTTTAATTCTGCATCGAGAGACAGGTTACTGGTGATAGTTGAGCCTGAGTAGGTGAACTCTTGAACCACTTCCAGAGTGTGGTCGCCGATATTGATGGATGGGGCATTTCTGACGTCCTGTCCCATGATGTTCGTTTAATTGAGGCTGATGGTTAGGCCAAATTCATTGCAGGCAGCCGCAAACCTGTCGATGAGTCTCTGCAGACACTCTTCAGTGTGGGATGTTAATGCAGCATCGTCAGCAAAGAGGAGTTCCCTGATAAGGACTTTCTGTACTTTAGTCTTCGCTCTTAGACGGGCAAGGTTGAACAACCTGCCACCTGATCTTGTGTGAAGGAAAATTCCTTCTTCTGAAGACTTGAACGCATGTGAGAGCAGCAGTGAGAAGAAGATCCCAAAGAGTGTAGGTGCGAGAACACAGCCCTGTTTCACGCCACTCAGGATTGGAAAGGGGTCTGATGAGGTACCGCTATGCTGAATTGTGCCTTTCATATTGTCATGGAATGAGGTGATGATACTTAGTAACTTTGGTGGGCATCCAATCTTTTCTAGTAGTCTGAAGAGACCACGTCCGCTGATGAGGTCAAGGGCTTTGGTGAGATCAATGAAAGCAACGTAGAGGGGCATCTGTTGTTTGCGGCATTTCTCCTGTAACTGGCGAAGGGAGAACAGCATGTCAACGGTCGATCTCTCTGCACGAAAGCCACACTGTGCCTCAGGGTAGACACGCTCAGCCAGCTTCTGGAGCCTGTTTAAGGCGACACGAGCGAAGTCTTTCCCCACTATGCTGAGCAGGGAGATTCCACGGTAGTTGTTGCAGTCACCGCGGTCACCCTTGTTCTTATAGAGGGTGATGATATTGGCATCGCGCATATCCTGTGGTACTGCACCCTCGTCCCAGCACAGGCAAAACAGTTCGTGGAGTGCTGAAAGTATAGCAGGCTTGGCACTCTTGATGATTTCAGGGGTAATGCCATCCTTCCCAGGGGCTTTTCCGCTGGCTAGAGAATCAATGGCATCACTGAGGTCCGATTTTGTTGGCTGTACGTACAGCTCATCCATGACTGGCAGAGACTGGGCTGCATTGAGGGCGGTCTCAGTGACAACATTCTCCCTGGAGTACTGTTCTAGGTAGTGTTCCACCCAGCAGTCCATTTGCTTGCGTTGGGCAGTGATTGTGTCCCCTAATTTAGATTTGAGGTGGGCGATCTTCTTGATGGTTGGCCCAAAAGCTCTCTTAATGCCATCATACATTCCTCTGATATTTCCTTTGTCAGAGGCCAGCTGAATATAACTGCATAGGTGTTACCAGTAGAGAAATATCCCTGCTTTTATTGGGAAACTCTGTTGTAGCTTCAGTCACAGTGACTCTTTTTAAATAAATTCTGTGAATAGACTTTGTTTGCTGTAAGATAGACTGCTTGCTGTGAGTCGTGCCATAGCTCCCAGCCAGCCTCCAACCAATGGGCTGACACAGTGGTGGCAGACACTCTGGGTTCAAAATTCCATTGTACGGAGGCCGAGTGCCACTTTTGTAGGGTGTCCTACACCGCTGGCTGCTTCCTATGGCCGGTATGGCACTCTGTGAAGAAAAGGATGTGTGCAGGAGCACCCTCACATCACACAGCCCAACCTGGTGTGATGCCAGGATGCCAAATTTGGACCACACCAACATCATCATACATCATTCTGCAACCAACGTGTCTTGCTGTAAAACGGGCTCTACATTAGCAATAAAGGGCTAGGCACCCAAATTTGCAGGGGAGGTAACTTTTCTCTTGCAAAGTGTCTGAAAGTACTGTGGAGATGTTGTGATGAGTTCCTGGATTTTCCAGAGCGTTTTATTGCATCTGCACATGGATGGCAGAGAGGTCAGGTGGCTTGTCTATGCAATGTATGGGGGCAGCAGTGGCAGTGCCTTTGGGTCATCAGGATGACAGGAGATGGAGGAGAGGCCAAGCTCTGCACCATGCCCTCTGCCAACTTGGAGCCAGACTCCTCCATGCTCCTTGACAGTAATAGGGGGTTATCTCGCAAGCCAGCTAATGCACCCAGAATCTTGGTGTGCATATCCATCAGCACTATCCTGTATGCTGCTCCATTGAGGTCCTCATCTGAGTCCTCTGCAGCAGAACTTGTCTGCCATCTCACCCTCCCAGTGAGCTGGCAAAGAAACCATCCTTTACCCTGGCCTGGCTGCAACCCACTCATGCTCGGAATGACTCACCAGGTGCTGATCCCAAATCTGTACTTGCTTCCAAGGTACGTGCAGTATCTGAGCTGGTGGCTGCAAGGGTCATATTAAGTGACGGCACCTCTTCATCAGTGCTGAGCTGTTGCTCTCTCTCCTCTTGGGGCTGCTGTGGCTGGGCAGGGAGAAGTCCTTTGGTGTCTGAAAGCAGGAACTCAGAAAGGGAAGGTTAGTGTGAGGAAAGTGGGACGCGAAGGAAGAGGTCCATGGTCACACCATCAGATGCTTGCTCATCATGCCAGATAGCAGGAAGAGGGTGAACTGGAAGTTCAGAAGGCAACAACATACTGTCACCTTCAATGCTCTCAGCAATACCAGATGCCACGATCTCTGTCATAGCCGGCCCCATGATGCAGAGAAACATCTCCTTCATAGGGCTCAGGAGTTGTCGGCATCCTCATCCCCCAACAGTTGCACACTGCTCCCTTCTATTGTGTGCCACCTTGTCCTGCAAGAGAGAGCAGAATGTCAGTGATTGTGTTGCACTGTGTTTAGGTTCTTGAACTCTGTGGGTATGTGGAGGCAGTGAGAGGTGGGTGTGAGGCTGGCAGCATTGGAAGGTGCATGAGGGTGAGGTGGAGTATTTGGATGTTAGGCCTGAGTGCTGGGTACCAGGGGCTGGTTCTGGGTGAGCGATTGGGGGGATGGGGGGCGGGGGGGGGGGCGGGCATGCGTTGAGCAGCATGAGGTTGATGACATGGTGGATAGGAGATGTCATGTGATGAGGCATTTACTCACCTTGACCACCTATGTGAGGTCATTCATCTTCTTGTGACACTGCTGCCCGGTCCTCGGGGACAGACTACAGGAGTTGACCATCCAGGCCACCTGCTACTCATCACATCTGAGGGTGGTCCTTGAGGGCCTCCTGGCCTCTCGTGTAACCATGGTATCCCTGATACTGTCCACCTCCACCACTAATGACTCCAGTGCTGCATCCGTTACTCTGGAATCCTCTCCCTGCCCTGCACTTTGCCATCATTTAAGTTACAGCAATATTCTTCAGTGCCACTTCCCTTTAAGAGGGACAACCCGCCTTTAAGATGCAACACCTGCGCTTTTTACCTCCTCTCTTCTCAATGTCCAGAGTCCTAAACACTCCTTCCAAGTGAAACGGTAATTTCTTATACTTCTTTCAATTTAGTATACTGTATTCGCTGCTCACAATGTGCTCTCCTCTACAGTGGGAGGACTCAATACAGACTGGGCGACTACTTTGCGGAACACCTCCATTCAGTCCACAAGCACAGCCACGAGCTTCCTGTCGCTTGTCATTTCATTTCTCCATCTTGATCCTACTATAACCTTTCTGTCCTTGGCCTGCTACAGTGTTCCAATGAAGCTCAATGCAAGCTCGAGGAACTGCACCTCATCATTTGACTGGGCACTTTACAACCTTCCGGACTCAATATTGAGTTCAATAAGTTTAGATCATAACCCTGTTTTTTTTTTCTTTTCCTCCCCCCCCCTTGTTTCTTTCTTAACCCCTTTACTTTGTGCTCAGAGGGCTGTTATCCTGTCATTTACACCTCATCCAGACACATTCTTTGTTTCTTCACTTGTCCCATTACTTCCCGCTTTGGCTTTGAACCACAAAACCTTTTGCCATTTAATCTTTCCTGCCATCCACCCATTCAGCCTATCACAGAACTTCCCTTTTGTTCTTCTTTTCTGGCCCCGCCCCCCCCCGATCCCCGCACCTCTTCACTTGTTCAAAACCTATTACATTTCTAACTTCTGCCAGTTCTGATGAAAGGTCACACAGACCTGAAACAGTGGGCTGGATTTTACCAAGCCCCAGAGGTCGGGCTCTGTGACTGGGCGGTGGGGTGGGGGCAGGGTGGGGGGGGGGGGGGGGAGCTGGAAGATGGTCACAGCAGAGGCCGCCACTGAGTCTGACGCCGGGCGGGCCCAGCCCGATTCTCCCGGTGGCAGCGAGACTTGTGGTGGCCCCCCGCCCCCCCACCGCACCCCAGCCACTGGGTGACTGGACCCGGATTTAAATATTTAAATTAATGAGATGAATAAATTTAAAATCAACTTACCGTGAATCTTCCAGGCTCGCCGCGATCTTCGGCACGGCGGCTGGCACTCCGGCACCTTCAATTCCCCGTCTGGGGAAAGCAGGCGTGACACTGGTGGGGAGGTGGGGAGGAGCTAAGATTTTTACTGCGGCAGGGGAGATGGGGCCAAATAAGCATCATCAGTGTAGGGGATGGTGGGAAGGGGTGAACTTTCAACTTTGTGCAGTCTGGGTGGGGGCAGGGGAAGGTCAGAACTGAAAGGTAAGTGTTTTGGGGGTGATGGAAGGGCAAAGACTTACTGTAACTTTTATTGCGGGTTTGGAAAGGGATGTTACAATTTTATTTTTTAAATTTTGGGGGAGGTGTTCACTTTAAAAATTCAAATTTGCCGGCGGGGCTGGTTGCCCTTTAAAAATGGCGCCAGCACCTGTGCACAGGCAGCTGACGCCATTGCCGGCGAGGGACAGCTGCCTTCCATGTGACTGGGGGTGGGGTGGGCCGCCGCACAGGAGATTGCGGCGGCTCCTCAGCATGTGGCCCACATGTGCAGGCCGCCACTTTTTGAGCTCAAGGCCGGGAGCGACAACGGGCTCTTAAAATCCAGCCCTTAACTCCGTTTTCCTCTCCACAGTTGCTGCCTGACCTGCTGAGTATTTCCAGCATCTGCAGTATTTTGTTTTTATATTATTGTCACAGTCATTGGGCTGGATTTTACGTCAGGCGAATGGAAGCTGGCCACCGATGTAAAAGTCGGTGGCGAACCTGCTTCCGCCTAGCCTGGGGATCCGTCCCGCATTTTACAGGTCCCCAGGCTTTAATTGTTCCAAGGCGGGACTTCCACCCGCCTCATTGAGCATCCGGTCAATCATCGAGCCGGCAGCGCCACTGGGAGTGGTGGCCACTGCTGGAACTGCAGCCCAGCCGAGGACATGGAGCCAGGAATGCAGGTAAGTTTGGGTTGCCTCATTGGGGGTAATAGGTCGGGCCCCGGCGAGGCAAGCGTGATTGTTTTGGGGCGGGGGGGGCGGAAAGAGGGGTGTGTTGGGTCCTGGGGGTGATTGGGGAAGTGGGGACAGCCCTCAATCAGGCATCCTCTGCCCATTTGTCAGGGCCCACCCCCGGGGCACTGAGATGCCGCCAGCTTTAACCAGGTGGCCTTTCCTGGCTCCAGGACGCCCGCTTGCCATGGGTAAAATCCCCGTGAAGGCAGGCGAAGGCCCTTAAGTGGCTGTTAATTGGCAACTTAAGGGCCTTGATTGGCCTAGGGAGGGCAGCCCGTTTTTCACCCCCCACCCTACGTAAAGTGGGGCGGAGGCAGCAGCGAGTCGGGAAGGCCTCCCAGAGCCTCCCGCTCCATTTTACACTACCCCCCCCCACACCCCCCACCACCATCTGGCTCGCTGAAGTGGTGTAAAATTACCGCCATTGTATCTGTGCTTTGAACCACTGATCCTTTATGTTTTTATTTCTTTTATTCACAGATTCAGTTTGACTATAAACTAGTGAGGAAGAAAAAAGGATGACAACAAACTTGTGGCCTGTTTTACAACTTGCCCAATCTTACTTTATCAATGGAAAATCAGGGAAAGTACAAAACAAGCATCTGATTCGCTATTGCCCATTTTTCATCCAATGTCCAATTTAGATCCTGATCTTCTTTATACTCATTTGCCTTGTCCGGATTTTTAGCTGTTCCTGGAGGCAGACGCACATAATGTGCTGCAGGGATTCAAAAGACTGGTGGAGAAAGCAGGGAGGCTGGCGCAAAGCAGCAAGAGTGACAGACGTAGAGGAGAGCAATGTTAGGGAGAGAGCAGTAGGAGGATCATTAGCAGAAGCTGGTGTCAGTGTAAGGATTGACTATAAGAGCCTGTAATCAGGGTGACATTCCCAATGCTTTATCCACTTCCACTGTATTAAAAACAAACCTGGCCATATTGTTTGGTTTCTGCCTATAAAATGGACCACATCATAAATTTTCTTTTAGATTTTATAGCATTTTAGATTGGTTTAGGTGTGGATGCAGTTCTACATTTTGTTACATGGCATTTTCTAGAACAAACAATGCACTGGATTTTGTGCTAGAAATAATGGTGAGGCTATCAGCATTCACTGTTAATCTGGAGTAAATCGGACAGCAACAACTAGAGTCCACTCGTGGGCAGTTAAACGCAGATATTAGGAAGTTCTTGAACAATTTTCCCTGCTCCTTCACAATCTTTGCAAACCAACAGCTTTCCAGGTTTCGGCATTCAACCGTGTGAAGGCCATGATTTTGCTGTACTTACCTATTAGATACCCTCTAAACATGTCAGGAAAGGCTGAAGGCATTGGATACTGCAAAGGCTATGGATTTTAACAACATCCTTGCTATAGTATTGAAGACTTGTGCTGCAGAACTAGCTGCGCCCCTAACCAAGCTGTTCCAGTACAGCTACAACACTAGCATCTACCCGGCATTGTGGAAGATTGCCCAGGTATGTCCTGTCCACAAAAAGCAGGACAAATCCAATCCAGCCAATTACCGCCCCATCAGTCTACTCTTGATCATCAGCAAAGTGATGGAAGATGTCGTTGACAGTGCTATCAAGCACCACGTAAACAGCAATAACCTGCTCACTGATGCTCAGTTTGGATTCTGCCAGGGCCACTCGGTTCCTGACCTCATTACAGCCTTGGTCCAAACATGGACAAAAGAACAGAACTGAAGAGGTGAGGTGAGAGTGATTGCCCTTGACATCATGGCTGCATTTGACCAAGTGTGGCATCGAGGAGCCCTAGCAAAACTGGAGTCAATGGGAATCAAGGAGAAAACTATCCACTGGTTAGAGTCATACCGAGCACAAAGGGAGATGGTTGTGGTTGTTGGAGGCCAATCATCTCAGCCCCAGAACATCACTGAAGGGTAGTGGCCTAGGCACAACCATTTTAAGCTGCCTCATCAATGACGTCCCCTCCATCATAAGGTCAGAAGTGGGGATGTCCACTAATGATTGTATGATGTTCCATACCCCTCGCAACTCCTCAGCTACTGAAGCTGTCCTTGTCCATATGCAGCAAGACCGGGACAACATTCACATTTGGGCTGATAAGTGGCAAATAACATGCATGCCACACAAGTTCCAGGCAATGACCATCTCCAACAAGAGAGAATTGAACCATCTCCCCTTGCCATTCAATGGCATTACCATTGCTGACTCCCCCACCATCAACACCCTGGGGGTTACCATTGACCAGAAACTGAACTGGGGCAGCCATATAAATGCTTCAGCTACAACAGCAGGTCAGAAGCTGGGAACTCTTTGACGAGTAACCCACCTCCTGACTCCTGTCCACCATCTACAAGACACAAGTCAGGAGTGTGATGGAATATTCTCCACTTGCCCGAGTACAGCGCCAACAACGCTCAAGAAGCTCGACACCATCCAGGACAAAGTAGCCCACTTGATTGGCACCCCATCTACAAACATTCACTCCCTCCACCACCAACGCACAGTGGCAGCAGTGTGTACCATCTACAAGATGCACTGCAGCAACTCACCAAGGGTCCTTCGACAACACTTTCCAAACCTGCAACCTCTACCACCTAGAAGGACAAGGGCAGCAGATGTGTGGGAACTCTACCATTGGCAAGATCCCCTCCAAGTCACACACCATCCTGACTTGGAAATAAATTGCCATTCCTTCACTGTCGCCAGATCCCTATCCTGGATCTCCCTCCCCAACAGCACTGTGGAAGTACCTACACCACATGGACAGCAGCGGTTCAAGATGGCAGCTCACCACCACCTTCTCAAGGGCAATTAGGGATGGGCAATAAATGCTGGCCTTGCCAGCGATCCCACATCCCATGAACATAGAAACCTAGAAAGGTAGGAGCAGGAGTTGGCCATTCGGCCCTTCGAACCTGCACCACCATTCAATACGATCATGGCTGATCATCCAAACTCAGTACCCTATTCCCATTTGCTCCCCATATCCCTTGATTCCTTTAGCCCTAAGAACTATATCTAACTTTCTTGAATATATTTAATGATTTGGCCTCAACTGCTTTCTATGGTAGAGAATTCCACAGGTTCACCACTATCTGGGTGAAGAAATCCCTCCTCATCTCAGTCCTAAATGGCTTACCCCTTATCCTTGGACTGTGACCCCTCGTCCTGGACTCCCCCGCCATCAGGAACATCCTTCCTGCATCTAGTCTGTCCAGTCCTGTTAGAATTTTGTAGATTTCGATGAGATCCCCTCTCATTCTTCTAAACTCTAGCGAATACAAGCCTAATCGACCCAATCTCTCTTCATACAACAGTCCTGCCATCCCAGGAATCAGTCTGGTGAACCTTCGCTGCACTCCCTCCATAGCAAGAACATCCTTCCTCAGATAAGGAGATCAAATCTGCACACAATACTCCAGATTTGGTCTCACCAAGGCCTTGTATAATTGCAGCAAGACATCCTTGCTCCTGTACTCGAATCCTCTTGCTATGAAGGCCAACATACCACTTGTCTTCTTAACTGCCTGCTGCACCTGCATGCTTACTTTCAGCGACTGGTGCACAAGGACACCCAGGTCTCGCTGCACCTCCCCCTTTCCCAATCGATCGCCATTCAGATTTGCCACAAAAGTGGATAACCTCACATTTATCCACGTTATACTGCATCTGCCATGTATTTGCCCACTCACTCAACCTGTCCAAATCACACTGGAGCTTCTCTGCATCCTCCTCACAGCTCACACTCCCGCCCAGCTTTGTGTCACCTGCAAACTCGGATATATTACATTTAATTCCCTCATCCATATCATTAATATATATTGTGAATAGCTGGGGTCCTAGCACTGATCCCTGCGGTACCCCACTAGTCACTGCCTGCCACTCGGAAAAAGACCTGTTTATTCCTACTTTTTGTTTCCTGTCTGCCAGGCAGTTCTCTCTCCATGTCAGTACGTTACCCCCAATCTCATGTGCTTTAATTTTGCACGCTAATCTCTTATGTCGGACCTTATTGAAAGCCTTCTGAAAGTCCGAATACACCACATCCACTTGTTCTCCCTTATCTATTCTACTAGTTACATCCTCAAAAAATTCCAGTAGATTTGTCAAGCATGATTTCCCTTTCGTAAATCCATGTTGACTTTGTCCGATCCTGTCATTGTTTTACAAGTGCTCTGCAATTACATCTTTTATAATGGACTCTAGTATTTTCCCCACTACTGATGTCAGGCTAACCGGTCTATAATTCCCTGTTTTCTCTCTGCCTCCTTTTTTAAATAGTGGGCTTACATTAGCTACGCTCCAATCCATTGGAACTGTTCCAGAGTCTATAGAATTTTGAAAAATGGCCAGCAATGCATCTACTATTTCAAGGGCCACTTCCTTAAGTACTCTGGGACATAGATTATCAGGCCGTGGGATTTATTGGCCTTCAACAAATATAAAAATGTTAGGGCTTGTCCATTCAAGTGTAAGTGAATTTTTAACAGGGTGATAATTTTTAATTACTGACAAACAACCTCACTGGCCTTGAAATTTTACTTTTGCAAACAAGGAGTCTCATTCCTTCAGATGTTAATTATTGTTGGAGATTTTAAAAAATTAAATATTTTTTATTTTACTTTTTTGTTCCGTTTCTTTTATCTCTCTCTTGCCCTTTCTCTCTCCCTTAATCCCGTTTCTCTTTCCCTTCTCTATTTTTCTTTCTGTTCATGATTTTACTTTGAATTAAATATTCTAATTTACACAGCCTGGTTTTACTCTGCATGTCTCAGTGAGGATTCTTCAATCTAGTTGATTGAAGAGACACGATGATGCTTGCCCTGTTCACACAGCTTCCAGATCCCCTGAAAAGGGAACTGTGCAATATCGAATTCCTGATGATTGTAAAAAGTCTGTGAGCAGCTGTAAACACAATGAACGGCAAGTGCCATTCCTTTGTTGCTAACCATAAAATCTGGACCATTGATAGAATCGAGGAATCTATCTTCTTTCCTGTCAGCTGTGGCTCTGTGGTAGCCCCCGAGTCAGACGTCTGTGGGTTCAAGTCATACTCCACAGACTCTAGGCTGACACTCCATGGCTGCACTGTTGGAGGTGCCGTCTGTTGGATGAGAATTTAAACCGAGCCCCCACCTGCCCTCCCAGGTGGACATAAAAGATTTAGTGATCGTGATGGAGGGCTTAAAGATAGTCTGGTTTATGGGAGCATGCTGTATGCAAACTGACTGCCATAATTCCTACATTGCAATAGTGACTACACTTAAATAAGTACTTCATTGGCTAAAATGCTAAAAATAGCAATGGAGGAAATCATAGCCTCCAGTCCCACATAGACACGCCACCTACAGTTCAGTGATGGTGGGTTTCATCTCTCACAAGCTGTTCACCAATATTGTTCTTCAATCAATTACCAGGAGATCAAAAAGTACATGCATTTATATAGCGCCCTTCGCCACCTCAGGACATCCCAATGTACTTTAGAGCCAATGAAGTACTTTTGAAGTGTAGCCACTGTTGTAGGAAATGTGGGCAGCCAATTTCTACACAGCAAGCTCCCACAAACAGCAATGAGATAAATTCCCAGATAATTTGTCACTGGCATTGGTTGAGGACTTTGGGATGGGCCCCCCTGCTCGTCTTTGAATAATACAATGGGATCTTCTACATCCTTTTGAGAGGGCAAATGGGACCTTGATTTAATGTCTCATCTGAAAGATGGCACCTCTAACAGTGCAGCACTCTCAGTCCTGCACTGGGAGTCAGCCTAGATTGTGTGCTCAAGCCTCTCGAGTGGTACTATGAACCCATGATGTTCTGACTCAGAGCTGAGTGTGCTGCTCACAGTTGCACCTAACTTATCACCTAGAGATATCTTATCCCTCCCTAAAGGTATCTTTGCATCTCATGTTCAGTCTCTCTTGAATTAGCTCCTAGTCTCTGTTCATCGCTTTCTTTTGCTTTAAGATTGTCAACTTAGTTGGGGGGGTGGATTTGAACCTATAGCCCTTGACAATGTAGCAGTGTTACATATTGGGTGATCCTACATTCTGCTTCAACAAATGAAAATGTATTCATATAATGTTGGATAAAGTATATCGGGTACAATAAAGGCCTCAATTGGAAGGATCAAAATATGCTTAAAATCTTTAGAAGTGTATTGGCAAACTTTGTTTCAAGTAAGCTTAATGTTTATAAAATGATTCCGTGGCAGGATACAACAGCTAATAATTTCAAATTTCTACCTGTGTTTGGCCGTCTTTCTCTTCCACCCTCACCCACTAAGGTTTACAGTGTCTCCCAGTCTGTCTGTTTCTTTGAAGTCTTTCTGTGTTTGTCAGATGCCCACCAGTGCTTTTCCTCACAAGACATATTGAGATGTTCCTTCCGACAATCCCAGCATATTAATCTGCAACTCCATCGAAAGGTGACAGCAATGCGGCGCAGAATGGCAGGACATTGATTCACACCTTCAATTTCCCCTCACGTTGAGATGCTCAATCTGAGCTGGGTCATCAGCAGAAAGCATCAGGCTGATCTAAGGCCCTTTTCCTGCAGGGAGGGATAATTGAGGGCAAGTCAACCTGGACTGCTTTCATGCACGTGGCTATAGAGTGACATTAGCAGAATTCCTTGTGGTCAGTCATTTACTCAGTTTCTCTGCTGGGGAGTCTTAAAATTTAAAACAAAAATGAAAATAAAGAGCTGAAGATGACAAGACAAAAATATAAATTAAACATATTTTGGAAAGATCTTTAAAACATCATCCTTTTTCTCTTAGCAACACACTATATTTTTCGTCACGTCTTGGCACATCTCACTCCAGCACCCTAAATATTCAGGCCGTCCTGGGTTTTGCAGGTCATTGAGTATATAAAATTCAAAAGATGAGGTTTGTGCACCTAACTGGGATTTAGTTACTTCAAGCTATAAATCCAAAGATGTTGAAGGCCCACAGAATCAAAAATATTTCATTCTTTGTCCTGCCAACAATTTTTTTAAAAAAGTCTTCAAAAAACAAATGAGAGAAAAGCTGCAGTAAAAAATACAAAGCTTTCTACAGCATCTTAATATCGACTGAATTCAGTATGAACCTGTTCAATGACTAGAAAATAACTCTGTAGCTCCCTCTAGTCGGGGTTGCCTAGTAACCACTGAAGACCATCTATATTAACCCTTCCCTTTCCATTTATTTGCTTTTGCCACTACTTGTATCTATTTTGACAGTATAAATTCCTCTATTTTCTCCCTGAACCTCGAGGGCATATTTTCCTCTGTTGGCTAATTTTACAAATGGACAAAAGGAAAATATTTGTTTACAAATGTAGAAATAATGTTTCACTGCTTATTAACAATTATTAGAGATTTTGAGCAGTGTGCATTTGTAACAGGAAATGATCCCAGGAGGGTTTCTTAGAATCCATCCAGGGCTGTTTCATTAACCAGTATTTTGCATGCCCAACATGGGAGAAAGCAGTGCTGGATGTGGTACTGGGCAACAAAGACAGACAACTAAGTGACCTGAAGGTAAAAGAACACTTGGGAAATAGTGACCATAGCCTAATTAGGTTCACGTTAAAAATAGTTAAAAGAGGATTCAATGGTAAGGGTGCTGGACTGGAAATGAGTTAATTTCCATGGAATGAAAAGAGATCTGACACAAATTAATTGATTGGAAAAAATGGCAGATTAAACACAGATCAGCAGTTGGAGATATTTAAATATGAGGTGGATAAGGGACAGGTGGATTACGTTCTGACTTTAAGTAAAGGGCATATTTCAAAGGCTTGGATTACACAGATAGAGAGATTACAGCAAAACATTAACCTAAAAAGTGACATAAATATAGGGGAGTTACAAGAAAGAAAACAATGAAAAATGTAGAAAGTATAAAATAGGAAGAAAAATATAAATTCGGGTTCAGGCATGTAAAATTTGGATGTAAAAAGACTCCTGTTCACATGAAGAAAAATAGCAAGGGCTTTTATAAGCACTCAGGGAGTGAAAGGGCAATCAAAGGATAGAACACTTAGGGACAAAGGGCCATCTTGCAGTTGAGGAGAAAGGAATAGTATTTCTCTTTTTTTTTACAGAGGATGTTGAAATTAGAGCTTTAGGAGTACATACTGAAGTATTAAAATAGTTAATGGAACTGAAAATAAAATAGTCACTAGGCCCAGATGGTATACATTCCAGAATATTGAGGGAGGTTGTGCAGGAGTTCACAGAGACACTAACTTAAATTTCCAAATGCAAGTTGTGCCAAAAGCCTGGAAGACAGCAGATATCACATCACTGTTTGAGAAAGGGGAAAAAGGATAAGCCAGGAAATTCTAGGCTAGGCATGTGTAAATTCTAGAGTTAATAATACTGGATGAAATTAGTGAACATTTAGTAACATTTAGTCACGGGCTAATCAGGGATAATCAGCAATGGTTTAATAAGGCAGGTTATGCATGACTGATTGCCTTGAAAAATTGTATCACAGAGCATATAGGTAAAGAGAAGGCGGGATGGTATATTTAGGAATTTGCAGAAGACATCAATAACATCCCATATAAAATAAGGCTCATAGTATAAAAGGCAATGGAGCTGCATGACCTGAGAGATAACTAGGGGACAGAAAGGACACATGGATGGTTTTGGATTGGCAGGATGTTGGTGATGGTGTGGTCCACAGGTCTTTGCTTTGTTTTCTGTGCATATATAGACACAAGAGGAATGTTATTGAAGCTGGATGATGATAACAAATTAGAAAGGATGGGAAACAATGAGAAAGAGTGTTAGAGATTGCCAGTGGACATAGGTTAGCAGGGTGAGCTGATAGATGACAGATGTAGTTCAATACAGAAAAACGTGAACAAGCACATTTTATCAAAATGAACTATAAAAGTAAGCATACCCTAAATGGTATGATTCTTAATAGAATGGAGAGAGTTAAAGATGGATCTAACAGAAGCTTTCAAATTATGAAATATTTTGAGAGGGGTAGATTGTGTCTACTGGAAAATAAAGGGGTTGGGGTGGAGGGGGAGCTCAAGCTTGTCACTACAAGAAAAGGGAAAGTTTGAAGAGATGCTTGCACATGGAGTTATTCAAAAAAATGGCAGTGCTTTACCTCAGATTGTTATTGAGGCAAAGATTATATAGAATATGATAGAGATATGGAAAAATGAGCAGAGAAGTTATATTAGAATAGATAGCACCAGACTTCAGTCTGTCTGTTTTTTTATGTGCAGTTTCGAAGATGCAACTCAAGATCAATGATCAAGCTATACTGGCATGTTTGGAATGACAAGTCCTTGGAGTAATGCAAAAATTCTCCTATACAGTCTAAATTTCTTCTCAATGCTGAGACTTTCTGTTGAATAATTTGGATGCAATGCAGTTTGCAAATGTTGAACCAGTACCGAAATGTCTGTCAATTTTGATTCAGCCCATGGGTTATATACTTTCCTCTACAGTTTTATATCATGCATATTCAATTGACAAAGCCACAACTTTTAGAAAGTAAAAGAGAAATATTTGACTTTATGAAAAGAATTATGGATAATCAAAGTACATTGCAAATCAGTGTGATTTAACATTGCTTTGGATACTACACTGTTGAGTGGCACAGCTAATAGCTTCTAAACAAAATAAAAGGGATACATACAGCACAAAATATGATAAATAAAAATCGATTTTAATTCCATATCTATACTATGCACATTTCCAATCCAAATCATCAATTCATATTCATAAGAAAAAATATTTGGAATTAATTTCCAATTCGAGGAATAAACTTAAATACAAAACTACATCCCAACATTAAATATATCCCAATAACCCCTTTTTTGTTGCCTTCTAAGCATTTAAACACAGCAATCCTCTGCCAAATTTCATCTGGAAAAAGAATGTTACAGAAACTGACTTAATCTAAAATGGTGTCAAACGCTTTCTGTTATCTCTATTTGATTGAATTACTTAATGAATGATTACATGGATTGTAGCACAAGGACTTACAACCCAGCTATTTCTTTCTTGACAAACTATGCATCTATCACAATTTCAGCTATCTTCTACCTTTCATATTCTACCTTTTTTTCTATTTGTGTTTCTATCCATCTGACTGTCTATTTATTTAGTTTGATTCCATTTTGCATAGGATTACATAGAATTTATAGCACAGAATCTTGACTATGCTGATGTTTATGCTCCACACGAGTCTCCTCGCACTCTATCTTCTTCATCTCACCCCCATCAACATTTCCTTCTCTTCTTTTTTCCCTAGCTTCCTTTTAAATGCATCTATGCTTTGATTGTTTTACTGAGCTGTATTGTACTGATTCCACAGACAAGCAAAAAATGGTCAATAGTCTCTAATTAAACTGAATTTCTCAGATTATTTTAGTTAGGACTTTTGGTTACAGATGTTACTTGTCTGCTCACCTAGGTACTTTACTGGGCAAAAATGTGAGTGCGGAGAAGTATTCAGCAGTTTTGCGCACAGGTAATATATTTAGCAGATTTTACCAACAGCAGCTAACTTTTGGGGTTGAAATTTTTTTCTGTGTAAACACCAAAAACATCACAGTTATGGTCCTTATACATAATCTACTGAATGCCAGAAGACATGGTAGTAAAGATCATGTATTGTTTTAATTTGTATATGCAGACAGAGCTACCACATATCATACCTTTGTTAATCAGTTTGATTCCCTCAGTAAAAGGTTTAATGACATTGACACGAAGCTTCCTGGTTGTTAAACAAACCTCACCCCACTGTGCCCCTGGGGCTAGACAAAACTGTGACCCATCAAGCAGGACATGTTTCACATTGAACAGTTTCATCAATGGTGAATGTTTGGACCAGTTTCTGTAAAGAGGAACACTCGTGCCTGTTATAACGATAATGAACTCTCCACCTAGTCTGGCATTTAAGAAAGCACATGTCTGTTATGCTGTGTGATCATTAGATCCTGTATAAATATTACGTTAACTGAACCAGAAGCTAGTCACAAGTTCGGTGATAATAGAAATATTCCATTTTAATTTTTTCATGATTAAGAATATTTTAAACATATATGCACATAAATTAAAATAGTATTTTAGCAGTGGTTAGCACCGCAGCCTCACAGCTCCAGGGACCCGGGTTCGATTCCGGGTACTGCCTGTGTGGAGTTTGCAAGTTCTCCCTGTGTCTGCGTGGGTTTCCTCCGGGTGCTCCGGTTTCCTCCCACAAGCCAAAAGACTTGCAGGTTGGTAGGTAAATTGGCCATTATAAATTGTCACTAGTATAGGTAGGTGGTAGGGAAATATATAGGGACAGGTGGGGATGTCTGGTAGGAATATGGGATTAGTGTAGGATTAGTATAAATGGGTGGTTGATGTTCGGCACAGACTCGGTGGGCCGAAGGGCCTGTTTCAGTGCTGTATCTCTAATCTAATCTAAAATCTAATCATAATATTCATGTGTATGATTAACTAATGGAACATGTAGAATAATTAAATTTAATTGGATGACTATGTTACATTTTAAAAAGTTACATTTATGCTTATTATTCAACACCGTTTAAGCTGTAAAAAATGTATTTCAGAAGCATATTTTTTCATCTCAAAAGAAAGAAAACATTTTGAATTTTTTGCTCCTTGCTAGGTTGCACTGTTAAAACATTGTTTGATATCTCAGTCAATATGATAATATCCAAGAGTATTTTTACTAAGATATTTCAAGCATTTAAAAAAGCTAAACACTTGTAAATTATCTCTCTTAGAAAATATTCACATACATGTAATTACTTTCAGTTGCACTGCCTGGGTATTCAGTGGCTATTATGTGAATGACAAGATCTCACTAACAGAAACTAATGTGCGTTTCTTAAGATGGTATTGGTTGTTGCAGTACAGCTAGAGATATCCTCACTATTCTTCAAATAGTAGCATGGTATCTTGAACGTCCTGCTAAACCACAGAATCTTTCAGTTGACATATTAAACCGAGGTCCTGTCTGCTCACTAATGTGGACATAAAAGATCCTTTAAAGGATTATTTAAGAACTATTTAAAGAAGAGCAGCTGAGTTCTCCCCAGTGCTCTGCCCAATATTTAACTGTCAACCAACATCAGTTTTTAAAAAAGACGGATAACCTGGTCATTACCTGTTTGCTGTTTGTGCGAGCTTGCTGTGTGTCATGTTTCTGATATTACATAGAGTCATAGAGTTATACAGCCCAGAAACAGGCCCTTCGGCCCATCGTGTCTGTGCCGGCCATCAAGCACCTAACTATTCTAATTCCATTTTCCAGCACTTGGCCCGTAGCCTTGTATGCTATGGCGTTTCAAGTGCTCATCTAAATACTTCTTAAATGTTGTGAGGGTTCCTGCCTCTACCACCTCTTCAGGCAGTGTGTTCCAGATTCCAACCACCCTCTGAGTGAAAAAAATTTTCCTCAAATCCCCTCTAAACCTCCTGCCCCTTACCTTAAATTTATGCCCCCTGGTTATTGATCCCTCCGCTAAGGGAAAAAGTTTCTTCCTATCTAATCCATCAATGCCCCTCATAATTTTGCATACCTCAATCATGTCCCCCCTCAGCCCTTCTCTGCTCTAAGGAAAACAACCCTAGCCTGTTCAGTCTCTCTTCATAGCTGAAATGCTCCAGCCCAGGCAACATCCTGGTGAATCTCCCCTGCACCCTCTACAGGGCAATCACATCCTTCCTAGACAAGCAGGTCTTAGAATTAACATCTTGCCCAAAGGATGGCACCTCTGACAATGCAGCTTTCCCTCAGTACCGCAATAGAACATCAACTTAGTTTGTGACCTTATAACTTGGGGCTGAAACCCATAACATGCTGACCCAAAAGTAACAATGCTGCTAGCTGAGTCAGCTGAGATGGAATACCATCAATATCTATGTTCTTTTCAAGTACCTGGCTCAAAGGTAAAAAAAAACAAATAGTTGCTATCCAAACATGGAACACATCTAACATCCAGAATAGAGATCACACTGTCCTGAGTGTGCCCTCTCGGATGGATGTATGAGATATTGTGGCACTATTTTGAAGAGGAGCTGGGGAGTTCTCTGTGGCATCCTGGCCAATATTTATTCCGCAAACAACATCACAAAAAATAGATAATCCAGTCATTCTCATTGTGGGAGCTTGCTGTGCACAAATTGGCTTCCACGTTTCCTACATTACAACAGTGACTACATTTCATTGGCTGTAAAGTGCTTCAGGACTTCCTGAATAGCTTGTGAAATACATGTCTTTTCTTTCTTTATGCGGCTTGAAATATCACTTCTGATACAAGGCAAGCTTTGCAGATATAACTGCTTTTTGTATTAATATTGGTAGCAAAATAAGAAACACTGCACACAAAAATGCTGCTTGATAAAGAAATTAATGCCAAATGCTGCATTGGTGCTCTGAAATGTCCACATAACATGATACATCAGGACAGACGTAATGACGTTGCTTAGACACTGTGGTATTATACACTGCAATGCTCGATTTTAATGTGTAGTAACAGACAAACAAAATTATTACATCCTTGGCACCATATCAGAAAAATAACAATTATAATTGTGGATCCTTGCAATTAGTACCATGTCTGTGCCCTTTGAATGCTCACAAAAATATAAAACCATTAAACATGGATCATTTTAGAATTCTATATGCACCCATTAGAAGCAATGATACCAAGCCAAGTATAACCATTGGCACATTGCCAGCAAATAGAAAGATAAAAGACATGGCATTTCAAAGCTAACATATTTTAATGTTGATTTGTTTACTACCTCGTCCATTTATGTATCTTCCAGCAATACAGTGAAAGTCTCAAAATTGCAACATAGATTCCAGTTCCTTTGTCACCATCAATTGACGTGACATATATGTCTAGCTACTTTGAGATGTTAGGTAGTCACGTGGCTCTTATACCTATCAAAATAGTTTTTGTTTAAAACATGTTACAATTCTGTGTAACTATTCCCTCCAAAAGGCACAACTTCACTGAAAACACCTCTGATCATTTTTCTGGATAATTATACCTGTGTTTTTCAGCCGCTGAGAGAATGCATTACACAAGACATAATAACCACAACATAAAGGAAGACAAAAACCTGCATTAAGCAACAAGTTACAAGGCAGTAATTGTAATCCAGTGGTTACAAATTATACTCGGAACAACAACAGTAAAAACTGGAATAATTAATGCAGACATCTGAACTGGTCTAGTTCTATTGACTGTAGTCCGTTCCTTGGTGTTTCTCATTTTGTATACTATAAAGTATCTGTAGTCAGTGAGCAACATCTGGTCCTTTCTAGAGAACAGAAGTAGCTCTTGAGAGGGAGCTCAGTTTATAAGCGCAGCTGCTTGCCACCTTGCACCTTAATTCTCTCAGAAACATTTCAAAATGATTCACATACAATTAATTACTTTCAATTGCACTGGCTGGTTATTCAGAAGCCATTTAGTGCACAGCAAGATCCCACAAACAGCAATTAATCTGTTGTGTGTTTTTTTTTTAGATAGTATTGGTCGAGAAATGAGCCCTGGCCAGGACACCTAGAGAAGTCTTTGTTATTTTTCAAATAGCAGCATGCATGGAAAGGAAGATGAAGTTTTACAAGAAAAGAAATGGTTTGAGGGAGTTGAAATAAGCTCAAGATAGTTGGGCCCTCCAATGAGATTTTCAGTATTTGCCATTTATAATGAATACTTTTGATCTGGAAACTTTAGCAGTAGAATTGGAGAGATGAATGTTGTGTGATATGGATGTAAGCACTTATCACCAGGTTTAATTTGAACACAGGTAAGTGTTGGGTATTGCATTTTGGTAAGAAAAATAAGGAGGTCACAAATTGCTTGAAAAGCAAAAATCTAAATGGGGAAGCAGAGCAAAGGGCATACAAATACACAAATCGCTAAAAGCAGCCACATAGATTAATAAAGCCATAACAAAAGCAAACAAAGCACTGGGATTCATTTATAGAAGGGATAGAATTGAAAAGTAGAGAAGTTATGCTAAACTTGTATCGAAACTTGGTTATACCACACTTAGGGTGCTCTGAACATTTCTGCTCTCCATATTATAAAGAGGATGTAGAAGCACTGGAAGGGGTGGAAAAAAAATTCACTTGGAGGAGATCAGAACTGTGAGGTTATACCTATTAGGAAAGGGTGGACATGCTGGATCTCTTCTTTTGAAAAGAGAAGGCAGAGGAATGACCTAATATAGGTCTTTAAAATTATAAAAGATTTTGATAGAGTAGGCACAGAGAGAATGTTTCTACCTGAGGGCAAAACTAGAGACCATCAATATAACCAAGAAATCCAATAGGGAATTCAGAAGAAATTTCTTTACCCAAAGAGTGGTGAGAATGTGGAACTCACTACCATAGGGAGCAGTTGAGTTGAACAGTATAGATGCATTTAAGGGGAAGTTAGATAGGTATATGAGGGAGAAGGGAATAGAGGGGTATGCTGATGGAGTTAGATGAGGAAGGATGGGAGGAGGCTTGAGTGGAGCAAAAATGCCATCAAGGATTGATTGGGCTGAATGGCCTGTTCCTGTACATTTGTAATTTTACATCTGATTTGAATATCATCATTTAATATCAGTGTTGTGCTTCTTTTCCTCAGTATGAGACTGTCATTTTTATCAAGGAGTTTTCTCCCTGTCCCTTTTCCATGACCAATCCGAGGAACATAGGAACAACAGGAGGCCATTTAGCCCCTCAGCCCTGTTCCAATGTTCAATGAGATCATGGCTGATCTGCAACGTAACTCCAGTAGGGGGATCCTGCTCCCAAACAGCAGAACTCTATTCATGATAACTACAGGTATTATACTCTTCAAATAACTGGCAATCATGAAATTTTGCAGGCTTGCATTTTCTGAATTAAAAATAGTTAAATATAAATTTTGGCTCCTGATATTGCTCCAGTTCTGAGGCAGAAGCAGATAAAGTGGTGCCAATTTTTGCACTGTGTTGCACACAATGGACAGCCATAATCTGAAAATGGGTTCTGAGAAGATATTCACCAAATGATCGAACCCAATTCAAATTGGAAAATGACACACTGAGCAGGAATGTTGCACATTTTAAGCTAGATAGGTAGTTACTGCAGACTTCATACTGGAGTGTATCTCATGTAATTATAGAATTTTTCAAGATAAGAGAGCACGGCAAAAAAAAAACACAAGCACCTTTTACTCTTAGGCCATTGTATTGCTGAGGAAGTCTCACCTGGAAAAAAAAATCAAGATTCCCAATCGTTTCTATCCTGATCCACTGTTCAATGTTTAGTCGTTCATTTCCAGCAAAAAAATAGGTCTCGTCATCAAAGAACTTGCAGCAGAAAAATTAGAAGGTATTCTGGCTGTATTCTTCAATATAAAAGAATGTACACTGTACTGAGAACTTTCTTTAAGTGAGCCCTGCAGAAGAAAAGATTATATGTCAAGTTTCCCTTTTGTTTTGGAAAGTTGCTTATTTAAAATTTATTTATAGTAGATTTGCAGGTTTTACTTCACCATCCCATAAGCTCTTAATGAATTTTCATGTCAACTACAAAACTAATTCATGTGCATACATGTGGAAGCTGAGGTATCTAGCAAAGCTGATGGTAAAGCAACCTCATTGTTTGTAATGTAATCTCAATAAAGTATTCCAAACCTGAATGTACATTCATCATCTAATGCTGTTTAGCCGAACCAAATGTAATGGGTAAAAGGTGATAGTTAATCAATTGACCATCTTTGTAATAAAAGATGGACATTTGTTCACATCGAGAAAGGTTGCTAACATACGAACATATGAAATGGACAAGCAGGAAAAGATGCAACTGTTCCATCAAACCTACCCCATACTTCATGATAGATGGAGCATCATGGCTAGGCAAGTCCTTCTTGAAACATTGCAGCTTGTTATTCTTTATGGTATTTGGCTTGTTAGGCCACTTCAGAGGGCAGATAAAAGTCAAGGACTTTAGCGTGGGACAGCGGTCACATATAGAACAGACTGGGTAAGGATGGTAGGTTTCGATCCCTGATGGAGATGCACAGAGCTTTATCCTAGCCCTTAGGGTGTGATTTTCATATTGCAACATAACTTATATGCTGTCATTTGTGCTTTGCACCCCACACCAGCCATCACATCAAATGAGAAGAAGCCAGAAAAGTTAGGACACTGGGAAAGAAGTTAGATGGAAGAACGAGGACCAGTCAATGAAAACTCCAAAGCTTACAACCAATATCCCAAGAGTTACGGCCGGATAGTCACAGCAATTAACTCCAGGCATTCATTTAGAGGAGACTTCATGTGTTTAATCAATCCTAACAGAAAAATAATGTATAACTCACAATATCCTTGTAAGGAGCCCTTAAAAATAGCCTTCAATGTCATAGCTATGCTGTCTATTAACACAATGCTATTTCAAATCTACACTTTATTTAGAAACAAACTAAACACCATTTCTAATTCCGACACTAGTTATTGATTAATTGATCAAGATTGATTGCTATGATTAGTCAAATACTCCATCATATTATGTAACTGCCAGAATGGTAGAAGGTAAATTTGATGGACCTTGGTCTTTTTCATCTAGCAATTCCTATTTTCTAAATATACATTTCAAAATGGATATTTAAGATCCAATCTAATATGATCCGAGATTCAATCTTCACAATAAGTATTCAATCCCTAATATTTTAATTTTTGGAATTAGTTGCACTAGGACAAAATGGGAAACACAGTAAACCCGAAGTTGATTAAAGTATTATGCAAAAATAAATCCTTAAATCTTCATTATCCAACATTTTCAGAAGCGTTTTTGTCTGCTTCTGCGATTTTGGCATTTTGGAAAGTATTCCATTTACCTAGAACTAGTCATTTGCAGAGTTAGCGGCATGTCATGTCAGCTCTGAATGAGCTTACTACCTGAAACGATCCAAGGTTTGACCAGAACCTTCCCCACTTCTAACATGTACATTTCTTCCTAGAATTTGTGGGAAAGTGTAGAACTGAAACTGGGCCAATTTGTTGGATATTGCAGTTCGTAGGATTTTCTCGGATATCTGAAGTCCAAGACGAGCAATCAAATAGCTGACTTTTATTCCTGCCCATTAGAAATAGAACATCTCAATGCACTGCCAGTCACGTTCAAGATATGTGCCTCCTAAATGCATTTAAGTACATCAGAAAGCATCATTTAAAAATAAAGAAACTAAACCACTTGTATTTAACCGAATGCAGTTGAGAATGTAGAATGTATCACTTCAGGCTCAACAGAAAATTAGCAGGTAAACAAAGCAATAAACCCAAAAGTCAGTTCTCCAAACATAATTTTGCAGCCTGTGTGCTCCCTATAACTTTGCATCAATTAACCCAATCAAGATCCTGGAACTCGCTCTCTAACAACACCACAGGAGCACCTTCACCCCGCCGACTGCAGCAGTTCAGGAAGAAGGCCCACCACCACCTTCTCAAGGGCAACCAGGCACAAGCAATAAATACCAGCCTTGCCAGCAATATTCATATCCCAAGGATTTCTTTTTAGAAACACACACCCAATAACTTTGTGATAACTGTCACTACATAATGTGACTTTTGGAAGTTAATAGAATACAGTGGCATAACCTATAAATCACATCAAACTGAACGACACTTAAGTGACCATCTGCCCTAACCCTAGAGTTTGTGGCATTCCCACCATGGCTGAGTGTCACATTTAACAGCTTTCATGTGTTGATAAGAGTTAAATTTGCTGGGTGCTTCACTTTTTAAACGCTACATTTGAAAAAAAACCTACTGAGTGACTGATGGTGGTGCTAACGTTCTGTGTGCTGGAGGTGTGGGACACTCCTACTGATTTGGCCTGGGACTGGGCGTTTGGCGTGTGATAAAGATACCGAATACCCTGAACAGCGGAGTAGTGGCGTAGTACTATCGGAGGAATTAACACAAACGACTGGCAATTACTCAGCTGCATCTGCACCAACGATCGGCTGACAACCAAACCCTTTCTACAAGAATGTTTAATAAATAACTTTTTTTAAAAAAAACGATTCTTCACTCGCTGGCTGAAATAGCTCAATTAACAGCGAATGCTGGTGATTAATTTTCACTTGGGAGCAGACGTAAATTTATGGGAGCCTTCAGAAATCTCCCAGTGGCAGATTATTATATGGCAATTGCACGTATAGAACAATTTTGTCCATTTAGCTGCTGGCATAGTTAGGTCGGTCTAACTGTGCGATTCAAGCGATCTGCGCCATCTCTGTGTGCCAAATATTAATAATTAATCATTGCCCCAAACATTTCATTTCCCTTTTTATTAATAATGAAAATCGCACACATGGCGATATTCCTGCCACTGATTGTCTAATGTTCATTAAAAACACGACTGGCTCTTTTGACCTTTGTTCATCCACATTATTTACCGTTTTGTTACTGTGACAATTGAACGCAGTTTAAAACTCAGATTTCGGCCAGACGCGCGTATTTCTCTTTTTTTTACCCCTCCTAAGCTGCTTCCTATTTTGCAAAATAAATACTGAAATGTCATGAAAACACAACTAAAGTGTAATTTGAACACATCTAGACACCGGTGCAGTCGTTCCCGCTTACACACTTCACCGCTTCGCAACAGACGCCAAGAAAATTAAACTATCATCCCGTTTATTTGGAAAAATCCTGGACCCAAATGACGTACAGAAGCAAGGGTCTAAGCAAGAGTTAATTAATGGCCACTAACAGACCTGTTAAGAGTCAGTCAACAGCGGAAACTGGATTCAGTGGAATCGACAAATGTTTGTCAATTGTCACAAGACAGCGATTGTCCCGATTAAATATTTGTACCATGGCATATTATAATGGCAAAGTTAGGAGTGTTTCACGATTCAACGATGCTGAACATATTATAGTACATGAATGATGTCTAATATTGTTAAATGTAACTGAAACAAAAACGCAATATTAATTTTGTTTTGTTGTTTTCGAAGAATAAAACGCAAGGTTGAAATACATAAAATACTCCTTGTGTACGTTGGAGATTCACCATTTGCATATCTAGAGAGAGAAGTAACCTGAGTTTCACATCAATGTAGCTTCCTTTGCAATCTGATGCTTTATTTTTCCTAGTTTATCTGCAATGTAGTGCAATTCCCTCTAACTTTTTAATATGCTAATTATGAGCTATTTATATATATATTGTATGTCAGTGAGGTAATGAAACGCTAGAGGGCGTGTCGATCATTCCTTGCCAAGCAACATGTCCATTGTTTCGACCAGATTTGGGGGAAAAAAGCTATAGTTTAAATTGTGCTAATCGTTTGGCCGGACGTTTAGAAGGAGGAGTCTGTCCAAAAACTCAATGGAGTTTCAATGACAGGTGTACTTCAATGAGCATGCCTTTAACTAAACGGACTTGAAGAACCACCAGAGATCTTGACCCGTATATTGTTGGAACTACTTGTATGAAATAATGGCAAAAAGAGTCTGAAGATGCAAATACCAAACTGAAACTCTCTTTAGTTTCAATTAGCGTTCAGGCTGCAGCTGTGGAAATGGCCCTGACTGCACTAATAAAGACAGTGTTAAAGGAACTATAAATTGCATGTGGCCGAGTTAAACAATGCTATGCTTGGCTTTGAAATCACATTAAAAAAAAACGGGGTGATGTCTTTTGCAGGATACCAATTAAATTGTCTTATTATAATCTGCCTGGAGTTGTTATCTATGAACTATAGCTGGTTGGCAAATAAAAAAAAAAACTCAGTGTGACAGACAAAATGGTTTCATTTGGTTCTGTTCAATGTCAGGGATGAATTAAGGATTAACTCATTAACGGTGTTCATTAGCAAGCCGACGGCTTTTCAGTGCTGGGAGATTGTTTAGTACGCAAGGGAACTTGTGCTCCTACATTTTTGATTTCCAGTTTCATTTTTATCAGAGATAGTGCGAGTGCAACTATTGCTGTTGTGTTTCACGGTTTAATGGAATATAATAAAGATTCGGGATGTGGGTTGTTCAGAATGTTTTTAAAATTTCCAGTTGAAATCTGTCAAGAAAAAAAACGTCTAATATGTGTTCGATAATTAATGTCTGTGTTACAATGCACAGGATGGTTAGAATTTCTGAACCCATGTCGAGCACAATAAGTAATAGTTCGATTGCTGCAAAGTGAAGCCTGGTCTGGATGTTCTGAAATTATAACCGTACCTGTCTGCTTCTTAGTGATTACATTTGTTTATTGCTAGAGTGCAGTAAAAGCTAATTCCATGTACTAAAGTTATCACCTGTTTTAGGGTCGTGTTTACAACTGTCAGCAGTAACATTGTCAATAAGTGGCAACTTGTTACATTAAGAGTCGGCGGTGCAACACACAATATTTTTTTGAAAGGGAGATTTACCCATTATTTCATTTCTGTTTCGAAACCGTGCAACTTATTTCGCTTTAGGTCGATTCTCCACCCTGTCCAAGTGGATTCTCTCGCTCTCTCTACCCAAGCAAACTGTTGTATGTAAACCTGCATTCACAGCGTGACAATGGGGCTGGGTTTTTTTTTACATCCACAAGCTATTTATTTTCCAATCAGAGGTATTGACTGTGAATTTCTTTGGTAAACTGGTAGCTTTGGGGGAGCTTTGAAGAATCACAAGTGGAGGTTTTTGTCTGACCGAGATTTCCTAGCAGCGAAAGCCTTTATCCGTGCGTTTTATTGGCCTTCCTTTACATATGTATAGCGGGTTGAAAAAAAAACTGTTGTTAGTCAAGCATGGAGTCCATTTCCCTGTGGCTTTCAGAGAGAGAAAAAAAATTGTGTGGCTGCGTCCCGTTGTATAGTAGCTCCCAACACAACGTGGCGAGGGTTTGAAATACTTCAGGTCTTTTCTCTTGGAGACAGAAGTCGGTAACAAATTTGCCAGTCAGAATGGTCCTTGACAAGAATGATTACAACGAGTGGCATGAAAATAAATCTAAGCCTTTTCTGTTCGGGAAACTGGATTCGGGATTTCTGTTTTTCTCTCTCTCTCTTAAAGTTCAAATTCTAATAAAAAAAATCAGGTTGCACTGGCGAGTTAGAAGGGGAGTCTGGCGTTCCTTCGAGCCGCACAGATGTTTGGAGGTCCCATCGTGTTTTTTTTGTGTGTGTAAGAATGGATGCATTGTTTGCATCGATTTACAAAGGGCAGAATGGCCCTCTTTTTACGAATGGAGTATCATCCCATCTTTAAATGTTGATTTATTGAGCGAAGGTTGAATGAAAACGTAATTAGTATTTCTGAAGCATTAGAGTCTATTTAATTTAAATGCCACTGAATATTTCACTCCCAGTTGCAAGTCACAATGTGTTCAGGATTGTCGATGACTGCCTTTGCCATCTGTTACCTACCCTCGGAACAGAAGACATCAGAGAGTGAGGACATGGATTGTTGCCTAACTTTTGCGTAACTTCAACACTCCCCTCTCTCCAACAAGGATCATTCTTTCGCCCCTGTGATTGTCCTGGGGAATGTATTGTGCACCACAACAGACATAAGAACTTTTGTGAAATAGGCTACGGGCTGGGGGGCAAGAAGTTAAGCAGAAGAAGAAGGGTCGGTGCTTAAAATGCAGGCAACGCTAAAAAGTGTTGTAGTACCTGTCTCTCCCTCCACTGTGCTCAAAGGCGTGTGTTGTGTCTCCGCTGCTGCTCTTGTGCACGAAATATCAGCAAATCAGTTCACAAATAGAAAGTCACCGCATTCCTAAAGTATAACAGATTACACATATAAATGACAAAATATTTTTTTAAAGACACAGGTTTAATATATTGCTGGGATTACGCAAATAAATTAACAGCCAATTCCAGAACCAATTTGGCTGGGGTGGGGAGAATTAAATAAATTGTACATTCCAAAGAGGTGTACAGTTTGCAGCAAGTAAGTGTCAGAGGGTGAGAAGAATGATGCCGTAAGGGAGAGGGAGACGAGTGCAATACGTCCACACTCAAGATGTTAATGAGCCCAGTGGGCTCGCTGATAATTGGGATCATTTGTTTCCCTTGTCCCCCTCACCCTCCCCCTCCCCCCACCTTCTCATATAAACTGATTTTATGCCATGGAAACTCTGCAAATCACACCTTGCCATGCCAGTTCGCCGATGCACATTTGCTCAGATCTCCTCATTAATATTGCCGCTTAAAACTTAAAATACCTTACAGCACAAATATATTGCGTTTATATATTTTTTTTCTCCAGGGGTACAGCAGCTACCTTTTTGGGGGTGGGGATTATTACAGCTCACATTTTTGCATATTAAATAGAAATTAACTAGATCTTTTCTTAAAGCTGTGTTACAGAGAACACAGGCTAAAATGTGAAGGACATTTTTTAGGGAAAGCATCATCACAGATAGACTCATTCCCCTGTGATTTTTTTTTCAAACCTTCAATTTTAGTCTCCTTGCAAAGCTTTACTATCTTTTGACTATGGAAAATAGATCCTTGTCAAACAGTTCACGTGCAGATTTATTCTTGCTAAGTTTGTGCTGTTGCCAACCAAAATCTCGCAGAGTTCCGGAAGGTCACGATACACAATCGCACATTAAAAAGTCATAATGTACCAAGTATATTATTTTAAGGGCTAGTTTGATGTTGGTCTCGGGATTGTTACTTGTTTATGAGTTGTAAGCGCAGCCATTTCACTGTTTAAACTAAGGCTAATTTAATAACACTTGTAGCTAGTGTTATAAAGTCATTACTGGATTAATATCTAGAATAACGCAAATCTGCTTGAACCGTGACCACAATAGGGCAGTACAAATGCAGCGTTAAATTAAAGTTCATCGGGGTTATAATGGTTTGAACAGTTAGAGTGACTAACTTATTTAGTGCAGCAACAGTTGAAACCCCAAGAGCATAACATTCCATTTCCTTGCTAGTCTGTCACAATATGACTGAATTTCAATAAACAACAGAGTACGCGGACGGTAGGGAAAAGTTGTGTTCGTGTTAATTGAAAAGATTGTTTAGTGAACGTTAATAAATAATATTTCGTCTCCTTTTTGCTTACAGTCAATATTCCTTGAAATTATAGATAAACCAGTGGCCAAAAACGATAATATTTGCTGTTATGCAATCGAAGTAGTTTCTTTTCTCAGTTTCTGCTACCCCACTGCTTATTTCAGCTCTCTAATGAACGCAGTGCCACACTTAAAAGGGTCGTTTTTTTGCCTGTAAAGTGAGCCAATAACAGATGGCTCGTCATTTTGGTGTTTGTCTTCAGTTCTTTCAATTCGTACTTGAAAGAATTTAGCAGCCTTTGTGATTGACGCCGAGAAATGACAGATTAATTTTGATAATCGCCAAAAAGGTTTCTTGAAGGCAGCACCATGAAGTACAATTTTGAGTTACCTGAAGCTTTGTAATCGATTACGTGTTTTGACTATCTATCACGACAGAAAGTGAAATGTGGTAGATGATATATTCTGTATGAATAAGAAAACAATGTACACTTATCTCTCTCCAGTTCAAATTGGAAAAGATCCTATGTGTTCGAACTATAGATTTTATTCATACAGATAAAGCCGAATGTTACAAAAACAAAGCGCATGAGAACAAGGGATCATTGGGCAAAGCTTTCAAAAATATCTGTTTAAGGTTAGAAATCTCTATAAGTCTCCACATCAAAAATAAAGTGTCAGTATTAACAGATAACCCCTCTATGCATATAAGTATTTTGAATTATCTGTTCATAATGACGGGACTTTATCCAGTTTGTTCGCATTAGTAAATCTCAATTCTGAGGTTAGCCTATGTATTTACTAAAAGCACAATTAAGGATTTCGCTTGCTAAGAGACACTTACCCATATGAAGCACTTTTTAAAGCATGCGGTGTAGCATTAAAAATAAGATTTAAATCTTGAATACCTTATGAATTTGAAATTGTAGAGTGCTGGTTATAACATCACGAGAAGCTCAATGCTGCTGAATGGTACGAAAGGACGTGTCCCAGCACGAATTAAATCGCTCTATAGTGACTGGGTCAGACAGAAGCGTTTTTCTTCCGTTTTTAAAACAGCAATACTTCGATTTGCACTTAACAAGATCTTTCAGGTGTTGACATATTACCTGATTGCTACTGCAAACGTTTGGGAACGAAATCTCGTGCCTGCATTTGGAAAATACTTCGAAACTTTACTTTCAAATTTAATAATAATAAGTGAGATTAAAACGTCAACCGTAATTACATAAAGCGCGTTTTAAAAGTAGAAACAAGTAAAATACCCGGATTAAAGGTCTAACTTTGTTATATCAGGTAAAAAGAATGGACTGAAAACAGCACCAAAGTTTACGACAGTGCGCTATCATAGTGCAGAAAACAAGAGCTGCAGAGAGGCTAACAGTGTTAAATTAATTTTTTTGTGTTTCCTGGAAAGGTTTGCTTTGGATTCCAAATTGTCTTTCGTCGAAGTACCTCCGCAATGTGACAAACAAACTGAAATTTCATTACCAGTTAGATCATGTACTATTGTGTCAGCTTGACTCTCTGGCAGAACAACCCACTGGAAAAAAGCTATCTCTTTATTATCCCCAGAATGACGTGAAGTACTTTCCAGAAAGCAAGCATGCAATAAAACGAAAGTCCAAATTATTGTAGAGCTTCGGATCTTTTTTAGACAGCCATTATTTTTTTTTGTAATAGCCACTGCAATTTCAACAGAGATTGACAATAAAACAGGAAAACAAACTATTGTCTTGCAACATTGCCTCGTAACAATTCTGAGATAGAGAAAACATTGAACCAAGGTGCATCACTGTGGGTGGCAAAGATTGCTCAGCTTTTACTTTTCAGAATGATACTGGTGTTCTTAGCTCTTCATGCAGTATAGAACAGCTCAAAATCAATTCGGTGCTGTAGGTGTGATCAGATGCCTTACAAATAAGTAGTGGTGCAATTTAGGAAACCGTTATCGACATTGCTACATGCAACTTTACATTGCACTGGTCTGTGCAACATTCATAGGTTACGGTCTATTCTATGTAATCGTGAATATTATACATATATTATTGCACAGACAGTATCATATAGAAACCATTTGTAATTAACAAAAACGTTCTTCTGTAGTGTAGCTGACAAAATCGGCTGTTTCCTCGCTGCATAAAAGTAGATACTTTCAGTGAACTATTAACTTATATTGCTAGCTTGTTTGTATCAGAATGGGAATACAAATGGTCAACCTTGTCAAATATTTCTGAAACGTTGCTTAATCAAATGCCATTTAAAAATGTTCTTTCTTCAAGAGAAAAATAAAAAAGCAAAGGCAAACTACATCAACAAAAAAACATCAAATGTCAATATTCGCAGGGCCATGGGGAAGAGCAGGGGAGTGGGACTTAATTGGATAGCTCTTGCAAAAAAAACCCGGCAGACGATGGGCCGATGGGCCTCCTTCTGTGGGGTATTATTCTATGGTTCTAACATCACGAGAGATCCAATTTGGAACTGTAAAAAACATCTTTCCACTAAAGACAATTGCAACCATATGCTGCTGTGGTAGCTCAGAAACAGCATTGCCCGATCCTATAGCGGTACAAAGAAAAGGGTTTGCTTGTCCAATTCCTCGCATCCATAGGGTGACCAGGAGTTGGTCATGTGTTTGACTGTCATGTTTCTGGCTTCGGTATTCCTGTTCAAGTTATGCCATCAAGCTAATATATTTTGACTGCTCTTCTCTCTTGTGACAAAGCCTTGCAGCTGCCTCCGAATCAATATATGTCAAAGAAATATGAAAACAATCATGACAGAAGACTTAAAGTCTCCGTACACTGTGCATAATGAAATGCCCCCTGTATTCTCAAGGTACTTGGGCACACTAACTCATTTCTCGTTAACTTTTCTTTCTGGTCAATTTTTATTCAGACACCTTTTCTTCTCCTTCCCCAGCAGATACTGTCTACATCTGTTGGTTTTGTAATGTAATTTGTAATTATTGCCCTTCATGTGGTCTAGTGCTTTGAATTATCTTTAATTAAAAGCATAATTAAGGCAAGATCTTAAGCAAGTCAATTACCAGATGGCTTTTTTAATATAAACATTAGCTGGTTTAAGATTTTATTGGTCGACCTGATTTTTTTAATTTAATATACTGGTCCCCGTTACGTCAAGAAAGGAGGAGAACAGAAAGCCTAATTTTCCCACCACATTATTCAACACATTTTTTTATATAACGTGGAATGAACTGCCACATCCAAAATCATTTATATCAACCGCTTCGTGTTTTAGGCAAACCATTACCAGGGAACAATACTTTGAATGAATAATGTAACAAGTTCAACCTCCTAAATTTGTTACAGCAGAAGATTTTTGAAGACATTATGCATGAGAGAGAGAAACAAGTCAACGGTATAATGTAAATTTAAATTATATACAGCTACGGATTTCTGCAATTGCTGTCGCTCTGTTTACATCCCTTCACTTTTAAAACTGCGAGAAGTAATCATTTCAATTATCTTCACGATATTTACTTTATAATAGTTGTCATCCAGACGAAAACGCATAAAATGTAAATTGCACCTTCCCTCATGGATTCCCTTTCCGGACGGTTTGTCGCTGTTATTGGCCCGATTTACTTCGGGTAACTTCCCTTCCTTGAATTATTTCAAATATTCCGTCAATTATTTATATTAAAAAATCCCTTGTTGTGTTGATAAATCTCTGCTGCTAAATCAGGCATGCTTTATATTTCCGACTTTGCTCCACCTTATCTGGTCAACACAACGTGCGGAATTGTTCAGTCCTCGTATTATCTAATTCATTTGTTTGCTTTGTGACATTATGTTTTATTAGTTATCACTGACAATCCAGATGCATTCAAATGTTTGTTGTTAAAAACGCGAATAATGTGTACCCAATAAGTCTTGCCGATGCCTCATAATGTAACAAGTTTTTTTTTGGTTATGTTATTATGGAAATATGTAGCGGTCGGTCATTGTGGGGCTTCTGCTTTTTTTGAAAATTAATTATGTCGATACACAGTAGAGTGCTTAAGATCTCAATCTCTTGAATTCATTTTTTAATGTCGTGTTTATACGATTCTTACTCACCTGGGACGCCGTGGCTTCACGTGAAGCTGTCCATGTTTAAAAGAACAGCAAGACTTTCTAATTACCTCCAGAGAGAGAGAAAAAAATACAGAACAAATGTAGAATCGTGGCTTGGATCCAGGCACACAAGAGTCCATTTTAATTCAGACATTTGAAAAAAAAATGAATAGAAACACTCCTTAGATATTATATTTGTGAACTATCGTCTCATTAAAGCTTTTCACACCTTCTAATTCCGATCAGTGGTTCCATTATTTTTGATTGTCATTAACGATCAGCCATTAAACATTGAGCAGTGAGAGAATATGAAGAGATTTGGGAAAAATCCTTTGTATAATGCTAATTCAGCATGCGTGCTTTTGTTGTACTTTGCATTATACAAACCTACTTTGTGGAAAAATATGTGTAGTTTTTGTTTGGAGAGGGGGCATCATTTCCCTTGCTTCGATACACAGCAAGCTCCCCTCGTTTCTAAAACAGTCTGTTGGGCAAGTGCGCCATCTCCTAGTGGCTAGCACCTGGAGTCTTGTAAAATTAGCATTGATATAGATTTAGTTGAAATGTAATCTCTTAAATCTATCCCAAGTTACACAGAGATAATTACACTTTCGCTGAATTGCCATGGGTCAGTGTCTCTGTAGACTCGAAGGAGTTGATTTAGTGACAATAGTGTATACATGAAAAACAGTGTTTGAGATTATAATGTTAATAGATGTACTCACTGGGGAGTACAGGCGGTCTAAAACTAATTCGGTGTACCCGTAACTTGGCTGTCTCGTCACAGTGCTCTAAATTACTTATGATGCTTAATTCGAAGGTGGGAAGGTCTCGTTGTAATTAAAGGCAAGGCCGAGAATTAACATCACTGGGGTACTGGGCAGCACATCAAACGGTAAATGCTCCTCTGAGTTTTTTTGTAATATTGTTTTATGTATGTTAGCCTAGGCCTATTGAGCAATACAACGATGCAGTCTACAGTGGGGCAACATACTGTTAGAATATTACCTCGGGGTTAATGAGGTTTGCCAATCGCCTACAACAGGATGTGACATTCTATTACAATATTTAATATTTGTGAGCTAAAGCAGTTACATAAAATAACCCAGGAATACAGGTTGTTGCTGAAAACAATGCCACTAGCAGGTGGACTACAGGCCTAGGGGCTTCGATATAAACCGGTAAAAGGCAAGTCCGAGTGGGATGCCAGGATGTACTTCTTCAGGAAGAATGATCAGAATGCAGATCCTCTTCCAGGTAGGCCAGAGCAGATAAAGCCTATGAAGTCCAATTGTGTAGGGAGAGGGTAGGCAGTGGAATGGGGGCAATCAGACCTGTACTGTACCCGGCAGGAAGATCTCTGATAGTCTCGCGCTACTCAGGGATACAATCGCCTACGTACGGGACAAGAGGGTGGACACCTGCCTCATCAGCCTGGACCAGAAGAAGGCTTTTGACAGGATATCGCACACCTACATGATGGATGTGCTTTCCAAAATGGGGTTTGGGGAGGGAATCTGCAATTGGATCCAACTGCTCTGCACAAACATCAGTAGCGCAGTCTCAATCAATGGGTGGGAATCGGAAAGTTTCCCGATCAAATCTGGAGTCAGACAGGGCTGTCCTCTCTCCCCGGTCTTGTTTGTTTGCTGTATTGAACCCTTTGCTGAGTCTATTAGGAAGGATGTAAGCATAAGAGGGGTGACAATCCCAGGCAGTGGAGGCACTCAGGTTAAAACCTCCCTGTACATGGATGACGTCGCCGTCTTCTGCTCGGATCCGCTGTCTGTAAGCAGACTGATGAGCATCTGCGACCAGTTCGAACTGGCCTCGGGAGCCAAAGTTAACCACGGCAAGAGCGAGGCCATGTTCTTTGGGAACTGGGCTGACCGATCCTTTGTCCCTTCACCGTCAGGTCAGATTACCTGAAGGTGCTGGGGATATGGTTCGGAAGGGCTGGGGCGTGCACCAAAACCTGGGAGGAGCGAGTAGCCAAGGTACAACAAAAGTTGAGCATGTGGGGGCAGCGATCTCTCTCCATTGTGGGTAAGAACCTGGTCATCAGGTGCGAGGCGCTCACGTTGTTGCTGTACGTGGCGCAGGTCTGGCCCATACCCCACTCCTGCGCGGTGGCAGTCACCCGAGCCATTTTCCGCTTCATCTGGGGATCTAAACTGGACTGGGTCCAGAGGGACATGATGTTCAAATCTCTGGATAAGGGTGGGAAAAATGTACCCAACGTGGCCCTCATCCTGATGACCACCTTCATGTGCGGCTGCATCAAGCTGTGTGTAGACCTCCAGTACGCAAACTCCAAGTGTCACTACGTGCTGAGGTTCTATCTGTCCCCAGTGTTGCGAAGGATGGGCCTGGTCACATTGCCGTGGAACGCTCCATGCAGTTGGGCCGTGCCGTACCACCTATCCTTCATGGAGCAGTTTCTGCGGGAAAACACCTTTGACCACCGGTCCATCAGGCAGTGGTCTGCACGGAATGTCCTCAAGGCCCTACGGGAAAAGGAGACAGTGGATCCTGTCGGATGGTTCCCCGAGCAGACCGTCAAAGTCATTTGGCAGAATGCCTCATCACCAGAACTTTCAAACAAGCACCAAGACGTAGCTTGGCTGGTGGTGAGAAGGGCCCTCCCCGTCAGATCCTTCATGCACACCCGAAGTCTCGCCCCCTCCACACAATGCCCCCGCAGTGGCTGTGGTGGGGAAGAGACGGTTGCCCACCTCCTCCTGGAATGTGTCTTTGCAAAGCAGGTCTGGAAAGAGATGCAGTGGTTTTTGTCGAGGTTCATCCCAAGCAGCTCTGTAACACAGGAGTCTGTGCTCTACGGGCTGTTCCCAGGGATGCACACCGGGACAAACATCAACTGCTGCTGGAGGACTATCAGTTCGGTGAAAGACGCCCTTTGGTCTGCCCAAAACTTGCTGGTCTTCTAGCAAAAAAAGTTGTCCACGACCGAATGTTGCAGACTGGCACATTCCAAGGTCCAGGACTACGTGCTGAGGGACGCACTAAAGCTTGGGGCAGCCGCAGCAAAGGCTCAATGGGGAAAGATCACAGTGTAAGGTCCCCCCACCAAGCTGAACTGAGTGGCTGGATCCATGGGAAACCCCTCGAACTGTATCGGGAAAATTTTGTGTGCTGTAAATGTAAAAATGTATATGGCATGACAATGAAATGGAAGGGTTGTGAGGCAACTCATGATTGTATAGAAGGTAACTGATCACCTTTGCACTGTTGGTATTTTTTGACTTGATGCTGTTTTAAACTGTTTGGGAATGTAATTTTTACAGATTTTTCTGAATAAAGTATATTTTGGAAATAAAAATAATTTAAAAAATGGGAGCAGGGAGGGGTGGGGTGGGGGGGGGGTGGGGTGCGGGGGTGGTGGGTGGTGGTGCTTAGGGTTCCACATTATAGAAAAGCCAGCCTGACGGCCTCCTTCATCAACATTTTTTGTTCATAAGCCAGGCTGTCTCAAAAACCAATACACCATTGATGGCCAAGCTTTCAGTTGCCTAGGCCCTAAGCTCTGGAATTCCCTCCCTAGAACCTCTCCACCTTTATGCTCCATTAAGACATTCCTTAAAACGTACCTCTTTGATCAAACTATTGGTCACCTGTCCTAATGTCTCCTTCTTTGGCTCATTGTCCATTTTGATTGATAACATGCTTGCTAAGTGTCTTAGGATGTTTTATTGTGATAAAGGGGCCATATAACTGTAAATGTTTGTACTTGTCTCCTTCTGACCCATGTGGCCCTGTTTAGTGGTGCAATGCAGTTTACACTACCACTCACTCACAAAAAATTAGGTTAGTTCTTTTTCCTGTCAAGCGTTCTCAGAGGATGCCAACATTGTGGTAGTTTCGTAATATAAGTCTGCCACAGCTTTGCATCTTAAAATAATAATTGACGTTGGCTGCTATCGACCACTGTTGGAAACTCACTGCACAAGAATAACACAGTGTATTGCTATGGTGCAAACATAATATATCACAAGCTGAACTTCTCCACAACACATTATGTACATAGCTTACAACATTGAGTGTGGGATTGCACTTGTGAATGGACTATTTAAATATATTGCATAATATAGGATTTAATTGGAGAAAACAAAATCATGAATACCCAAAATTTGGCATACATATGTACAGGTCAAACATTTTATACTATCTTATTTTACATATTTGCCTATTCATATTTTCCTACATTACAACAGTGACTACATTTCAATCGTAGTTCAATGGCTGTAAAGTGTTTTGGGATGTCCTGTGGTTGTGACGGGAACTCGCTATCTATGAAAGTGGTGGAGGTGGAAATAATCAATGATTTCAAAAGGAAATTGGATGGACACTTGAGGATAATAGACTTGGAGGGCTATGGGGATATAGGCATCTACCCGGCAAGTTGGAAAATTGCCCAAGTATGTCTTGTACACAAAAAGCAGGACAAAACCAACCCAGCCAATTACTGCCCTATCAGTCTACACCTGATCATCAGCAAAGTGATGGAAGGGGTTGTCGATGGAGCTATCAAATGGCACTTGCTCAGCAATAACCTGCTCACAGATGCTCAGTATGGGTTCTGCCAGGGCCATTCATATCCTGACCTCATTACAGCCTTTGTCCAAACATGGACAAAAGAGCTGAACTCCAGAGGTGAGGTGAGAGTGTCTACCCTTGACATCAAGGCAGCATTTGACCGAGTATGGCATCAAGGAGCCCTAGCAAAACTGGGGTCAATGAGAATCAGGGGGAAACGCTCCACTGGTTGGAGTCATACCTAGCACAAAGGAAGATGGTTGTGGCTGTTGCAGATTAATCATCTCAGTCCCAGGGCATCACTGCAGGAGTTTCTCAGGGTAATGTCCTAGGCCCAACCATCTTCAGCTGCTTCATCAATGACCTTCCCTCCATCGTAAGGTCAGAACTGGAGATGTTCGCTGATGATTGCACAATGTTCAGGATAATTCATGACTCCTCAGATATTGAAGCAGCCCATAGCCAGATGCAGCAAGAAATGGACAACATCCAGGCTTGTGGTGATAAGTGGCAAGTAACATTTGCATCACACAAGTGCCAGGCAATGACCATCTCAAACAAGAGAAAATCTAATCATCTCCCCTTGATGTTCAATGACATTACCATCACTGAATCTCCCACTATCAACATTCTGGGGGTTACCATTGATGAGAAACTGAACTGGACCAGACACATAAATAATGTAACTCACCTCCTGACTCCTCAGTGCCTGTCCATCTACAAGGTACAAGTCATGAGTGTGATGAAATACTCTCCACTTGCCTGGATGGGTGCAGCTCCAACAACACTCAAGAAGCTCAACATCATCCAGGGCAAAGCAGCCCGCTTGATTAGCACCCCATTCACCACCTTCAACATTCACTCCTTTCACCACCGATGCACAGTGGCAGCAGTGTGTACTATCTACAAGATGTACTGCAGCAACTCACCAAGACTCCTTCTACAGCACCTTCCAAACCCGCAACCTCTACCACCAAGAAGGACAGCAGATGCATGGGATCACCACCACCTGCAAGTTCCCCTCCAAGTCACACATCATCCTGACTTGGAACTATATCGTCGTTCCTTCATTGTTGCTAGGTCAAAATCCTGGAACTCACTTCCTAACAATACTGTGCATGTACCTACACCCCAAGGACTACAGTGGTTCAAGAAGGCATTCACTACCACCTTCTCAAGGACAATTAGGGATGGGCAATAAATGCTGGCCTAGCTAGTGATGCCCACATCCCATGAATGTATAAAAAAAGAGTGGGGGAATGGGACTGAATGCATTGCTTTACAGAGAGCCAGCATGGGCTCAATAGTATGAATGGCCTCCTTCTGTGCCATTGTGACTCTATGAAAGGCACTGCATAAATTCAAGTCTTTCTTTCTACATATGCTACATCACTTCAATTTCACCACCAGTTAAACCCTGAGAAGACCACAGCAATTGTTTCCCCTAGCCATTGATTCCATCCTCCTCCTGAGCTACTGACTCAAGCTGAATCAGACTGTTTGCAAACTCTGTGTCATATTTAACCATGAACCGAACTGCCGACTCCACATCCTCTCTATCATAAGACTTCCCAATTTGCACCTCCACAGCTGCCTCATCTGCTGCTCAAAATCTCATCCATGCTTTTGTTATTCCAGACTTGACTATTCCAATTTTCTCCTGGCCAGTACCCATCTTCTGCCCTCCATAAACTTGAGCTCATTGAAAACTCTGCTGCCCATTTCCTAACCCACATCAAGTTCCATTCACCTATCACCCCTGTAGTCACTAACCTGCAGTGGTTCCTTGATCACCCAACATCTCAAAATTAAAATGTTCAATCTTGTGCTGGAATCCATCCAGGGTCTTGCCCCTCCTCACCCACCAACCACTCCCCCCCCCCCCCCCCACCCCACCCCATCTCTATGACCTCCTTCAGCAAGAAAATCCTATAAGGACACTGCATTCCTAAATCTCTGGCCCCTTGTGGATCCTCAATTTCCTTTGCTCCACCATATGTTCATCTGTTAGGCCCTAAGCTCTGGAATTCACTCCCTAAACATCTCCACCTCTCTCCCTCTTCCCTTAAGACGCTCTTTAAAACCGACCTCTTTGACCAAGCTTTTAGTCACCTCTCCTAATGTCTCCTTATGTGGCTCATTATCAGTTTTGTGTTTTGGTCATGCTTCTGTGACATTTGAAATATTTAACTATGCTAAAGGCACTATATAAATGCAGTTTGTTGTGTGCTCAGTAGGCACAACCAACAAAGGCAAGCAATTAAAATGTATTGCAAAAAAATTATGCATATTATATACAAAATAACTATCTGCCAAAAAGCAGCTTAAAAGTGAAAGTGAATCAGAGCATTCAACTAATGCATGTTCAGAACACGATCAGTTGCATTGCAAATTTCTCATTACAATTTTGTATGTATCATTTGTAAACTGATTGGAGTTTCCCTTTAAATTAATTACTCAGGAAGAATTGCAGCTGCACAGTAAATGGTCCCTTGTAATTTCAGGTCAGTAACTTCAGCACTATTATAAGAAAATTACAGTGCTAGTTTGTTTATAGTGCAGGGTACTGAATCTCTGTTTCTTATGGGGGAAAGTGGAAGTTCAGTTACTGAAAAATCCAGTTTATACCATGCACATCTGCTCAAGGAATGTGGAATATAAAAGTCATTCTCCACCAACATTGCATCTCTCTTCCTTTCTAGTCTGGAGGCACTTGCAGATATTCTTTGAATTGCAATTTGAGTTTAAATATTTGACTATTAAAGTTCCATATGTGTACAGTAGTGTAGTGGTTAGGGTACTGGAATGACAACCCAACTTCCATTAGGGAAGGTTGTAAAATTGAATTCAATAAATCTGGTAATCTGTGGTCTAGCACCCGAAAATAATGGTGAATGTGCAGAATTGTTGTAAACCTCCAACTGGTCCAGTGTTGTCCTTAAGGGAAGGGAGCCTAACCCAGCGTTGTCTACAGATTAAAAACAAGTTCTTACAAGATCCATCAGCAACTTTTAATTCCTGGACTTTGTGATGCCTCTAAAAAGTCAACAACAACTACTTGCATTTGTATATAAAAGCAAAATACTGCAGATGCTGGAAAAACTAAGCAGGTCAAGTGGCATCTGTGGAGAGAGAAACAGAGTTAATGCTTGAAGTCAATGACCTTTCATCAGAACTGCCCATCTAATCATTTAACCCAAATCTTTACATGACTATGTAAAATATCAAGGGGCTTCTGTACTACAAAAGTTCTCAGTTAGGTTCAATAAGTAGCTGTTCATGCTTTTATGATTTAGTTAATGCCACAGGTGTCCTTGGGTTAATTTATTCGCTTTTAATACATGCTGGTTATTGAAATAAGAATTGTAATACCTGTCTGTCAATGTGACAGTTGCCCATAAGGGTTGCAACATATCGACAGCAGCTGACTAGAAATAGAATTTAAAAAACACAAAACAGAAAAATTCTTTAAAAATTGCATATTGCAAAAATAAAACAGATACAAAGGAATGAGTTAAAAGCTGCAATCTAATTCTGTACTTCAAACTATAATTGTATATCATTTGAACTTTATTAATGGCACAAGTTGGAGATGGTAACAAAAATAGAATGGTGACAATTCAATTGAAGGTATGAGGTGCGAGTTGGCTATCACAGATTGGGAAACGTAACTTAAAGGGATGATGGTGGAAAGGCAATGACAAACATTCAAAAAGCGCATGGATGAACTGTAACAATTGTTTGTTCCTGTCTAGCACAAAAGTAAAACGGGAATGGTAGCCAAACCACGGCTTACAAGGGAAATTAGAGATAGCATGAGATCCAAGGAAGAGGCATATAAATTTGCCAGAAAAAAAAACAGACCTGAGGCTTGGGAGCAGTTTAGAATTCAGCAAAGGAGGACCAAGGGATTGATTAAGAAGGGGAAAATAGAGTACAAGAGCAAACTTGCAGGGAACATAAAAACTGACTGTAAAAGTTTCTATAGGTATATGAAGAGAAAAAGATTAGTGAAGACAAATGTAGGTCCCTTACAGTCAGAACCAGGGGAATTTATCATGGGGAACAAAGAAATGGCTGACCAACTAAATGCATACTTTGGTTCTGTCTTCACAAAGGAGGACACAAATATCATACCAGAAATGTTGGGGAACACAGGGTTAGTGAGAGAGAGGAACTGAAGGAAATCAGTATTAATAGAGAAATGGTGTTGGGAAAATTAATGGGATTGAAGGCTGATAAATCCCCAGGGCCTGATGGTCTGCATCCCAGAATACTTAAGGAAGTGGCCCTAGAAATAGTGGATGCATTGGTGGTTATCTTCCAAGATTCTATAGACTCTGGAAGAGTTTCTACAGATTGGAGGGTAGCTAATGTAACCCCACTATTTAAAAAGGGAGGTAGAGAAAAAACAGGGAATTATAGACCAGTCAGCCTGACGTCAGTAGTGGGGAGAATTCTAGAGTCCATTATCAAAGATTTTACAGCAGAGCACTTGGAGAACAGTGGTAGAATCAGACAGATTTACAAAAGGAAAATCATGCTTGACAAATCTTCTAGAATTCTTCAAGGATGTAACTAGTAGAGTTGATGAGGGGGAGCCAGTGGATGTGGTTTATTTGGACTTTCAGAAGGTTTTCGACAAAGTCGGACATAAGAGATTAGCGTGTAAAATTAAAGCACATGGGATTGGGGGTAGTGTATTGCGATGGATAGAAAATTGATTGGCAGACAGGAAACAAAGAGTGGGGATAAATGGGTCTTTTTCCGAATGGCAGGCAGTGACTAGTGGGGTACCGCAGGGATCGGTGCTAGGACCCCAGCTATTCACAATATATATTAATGATTTAGTTGAGGGAACTAAATATAATATCTCCAAATTTGTAGATGACACAAAACTGGGTGGGAGGGTGAGTTGTGAGGAGGATGCAGAGAGGCTTCAGGGTGATTTGGACAAGTTTAGTGAGTGGGCAATTGCATGGCAGATGCAGTATAATGTGGATAAATGTGAGGTTATCCACTTTGGTAGCAAAAACAGGAAAGCAGATTATTATCTGAATGGCTATAAACTGAGAGAGGGGATTATGCAATGAGACCTGGGTGTTCTCGTACACCAGTCGCTGAATGTAAGCATGCAGGTCCAACAGGAGGTAAAAAAGGCAAATGGTATGTTGGCCTTCATAGTGAGAGGATTCGAGTACAGGAGCAGGGATGTCTTGCTGCATTTATACAGGGCCTTGGTGAGACCACACCTGGAATATTGTGTGCAGTTTTGGTCTCCTTATCTGAGGAAGGATGATCTTGCTATAGAGGGAGTGCAGCAAAGGTTTATCAGCCATATTCCTGGGATGGCGGGACTGACGTACGAGGAGAGATTGAGTCAGTTAGGATTATATTCGCTGGAGTTCAGAAGAGTGAGGGGGATCTCATAGAAACCTATAAAATTCTAACAGGACTTGACAGGGTAGATGCAGGAAGGATGTTCCCGATGGTGGGGGAGTCCAGAGCCAGGGGTCATAGTCTAAGGATACGGGGTAAACCATTCAGGATGAGGAGAAATTTCTTCACCCAGAGAGTGGTGAGCCTGTGGAATTCGTTACCACAGAAAGCAGTTGAGGCCAAAACATTGTATGTTTTCAGAAAGGAGTTAGATATAGCTCTCGTGTCTAAAGAGATCAAAGGGTATGAGGCAAAAGCGGGAACAGGCTACTGAGTTGGATGATCAGCCATGATCATAATGAATGGCGGAGCAGGCTCGAAGGGCCAAATGGCCTACTGCTGCTCCTATTTTCTATGTTTGTATGTTTCAATTAGTGTTGCACAACCCCATGTATAAGTATGACCCAAACCAGAATATCTCTCTCTTACCCCCCGCACCCCCCACCAATCTATTATAAATTCACACTATGCAATTATACTTTGAAGTGTGTATCAACAACAACTCGCATTTATATAGCACCTTTAATGTAGTAAAACTTTCCAAGGTACATCACAGGAGTATTGTCAAACAATATTTGTCAAACACTGAGCCATGCAGAGAGATATTAGATCAGGCGACCAAAAGCTTGGTCACAGAAGATAATTCAGTGTTGGGGTTCTGAGGTCTCAATAAACTGGTAAAGTGCAACTATTGTGGTTTCTGATATTTTCAGAAGTTACAAATCTGTAGCTCACCTACAGCCATAGTTTATTCTCTGTATTTTGTCCCTTCCAACATGTCTGTTAGAATTGTTGCATACTTTTGCACATCCAAATTGATATAGGAGCAATGTTCTGGCTGAACAGATGCAAAAATTCTTTTCATCTTGCACATATAGTGGCATTAAAAAGCCTTTAATGATTATTCTACTTCCTAAGAGTCACAGCAGCAAAATTGTACTTCTAACAATGGCTATTCCTAGCACATGAGATGATGTAGGGGCACACAAGCAATCATGGTGCAAGTCTTCCAACACACCACACCATGAGATATCAAGTCATCATTTCCAAAAGAATTATATAATGGATATTTGCTGATATTTGCAAGGAATCAAGGGATCTGACAAGTGGGTGGGAAAGTGGAGTTGAATCCTAAGATCAGCCATGATCGTTTTGAATGGCAGAGCAGGCTCGATGGACCGTATGGTCTACTCATACATAGAACATAGAACATACAGCACAGAACAGGCCCTTCGGCCCACAATGTTGTGCCGATCCTTTGTCCTCTGTCAAGGACAATTTAATCTATACCCCATCATTCTCCTTTATCCATATACCTATCCAAAAGCCTTTTGAAAGTCCCTAAAGTTTCTGACTCAACAACTTCCCCGGGCAAGGCATTCCATGCCTCGACCACTCTCTGGGTAAAGAACCTTCCCCTGACATCCCCCTTATATCTCCCACCCTTCACCTTAAATTTATGACCCCTTGTAACGCTTTGCTCCACCCGGGGAAAAAGTTTCTGACTGTCTACCCTATCTATTCCCCTGATCATCTTATAAACCTCTATCATGTCACCCCTCATCCTTCTCCTTTCTAATGAGAAGAGGCCTAGAATGTTCAGCCTTTCCTCGTAAGACTTATTCTCCATTCCAGGCAACATCCTGGTAAATCTCCTCTGCACCCTCTCCAAGGCTTCCACATCCTTCCTAAAATGAGGCGACCAGAACTGCACACAGTACTCCAAATGAGGCCTTACCAAGGTCCTGTACAGCTGCATCATCACCTCACGGCTCTTAAATTCAATCCCTCTGCTAATGAACGCTAACACCCCATATGCCTTCTTCACAGCCCTATCCACTTGAGTTGCAACTTTCAATGATCTATGCACATAGACCCCAAGGTCTCTCTGCTCCTCCACATGCCCAAGAACCCTACCGTTAACCCAGTATTTTGCATTCATGTTTGTCCTTCCAAAATGGACGACCTCACACTTTTCAGGGTTAAACTCCATCTGCCACTTTTCAGCCCAGCACTGCAACCTATCCAAGTCCCTTTGCAGACGACAATAGCCCTCCTCGGTATCCACAACTCCACCAACCTTTGTATCATCTGCAAATTTACTGACCCACCCTTCGACTTCCTCATCCAAGTCGTTAATAAAAATCACAAACAGGAGAGGACCCAGAACTGATCCCTGCGGCACGCCACTGGTAACTGGGCTCCAGGCTGAGTATTTACCATCTAAGACCACTCTCTGCCTTCTATCAGTTAGCCAATTCTTAATCCAACTGGCCACATTCCCCACTATCCCATGCCTCCTGACTTTCTCCATAAGTCTACCATGGGGGACCTTATCAAATGCCTTACTAAAATCCATGTACACCACATCCACTGGTTTACCCTCATCCACTTGCTTGGTCACCTGCTCAAAGAATTCAATCAGGCTTGTGAGGCAAGACCTACCCCTCACAAAACCGTGCTGACTGTCCCGAATCAAGCAGTGTCTTTCCAGATGCTCAGAAATCCTATCCCTCAGCACCTTTTCCATCAACTTGCCTACCACCGAAGTAAGACTAACTGGCCTGTAATTCCCAGGGTTGTTCCTATTCCCTTTCTTGAACAGGGGCACAACATTTGCCACCCTCCAATCACCTGGTACCACCCCCGTCAGCAGAGAAGATGAAAAGATCATTGCCAGCGGCTCTGCAATTTCATCCCTTGCTTCCCATAACATCCTTGGATATACCCCGTCAGGCCCGGGAGACTTGTCTATCTTCAAGTTATTCAAAAACCCCAACACATCTTCCCTCCTAACGAGCACTTCCTCGAGCTTACCAGTCTGTTTCACACCGTCCTCTTCAGTAATACACCCCTTCTCATTCGTAAATACCGAAGAGAAGTACTCATTCAAAACCTCACTTATCTCTTCCGGCTCAACACACAGTCTCCCGCTATTGTCCTTGACCGGACCTATGGTCCCCCTAGTCATCCTCATATTTCTGACATACGCGTAAAAGGCCTTGGGGTTTTCTTTTATCCTACCCGCCAAGCATTTTTCATGCCCTCTCTTAGCTCTCCTAATCCCTTTCTTCAGATCCTTCCTAGCCATCTTGTATCCCTCCAGAGCTATGCCTGTGCCCTTTTTCCTCAACTTTATATACGCATCCTTCTTCTTCCTAACAAGACTCTCAACCTCTCTTGTCAACCACGGTTCCCTCACATGACCATCCCTTCCCTGTCTGACAGGGACATGCTTATCAATGGCCCCTACTATCTGCTCCTTGAAGAACAAAGAAAATTACAGCACAGGAACAGGCCCTTCGGCCCTCCAAGCCTGCGCCGATCCAGATCCTCTATCTAAACATGACGCCTATTTTCTAAGGGTCTGTATCTCTTTACTTCCTGCCCATTCATGTATCTGTCTAGAAACATCTTAAAAGACGCTATCGTGCCCGCGTCTACCACCTCCGCTGGCAACGCGTTCCAGGCACCCACCACCCTCTGCGTAAAGAACTTTCCACGCATATCCCCCCTAAACTTTTCCCCTTTCACTTTGAACTCGTGACCCCTAGTAATTGAATCCCCCACTCTGGGAAAAAGCTTCTTGCTGTCCACCCTGTCTATACCTCTCATGATTTTGTACACCTCAATCAGGTCCCCCCTCAACCTCCGTCTTTCTAATGAAAATAATCCTAATCTACTCAACCTCTTTTCATAGCTAGCGCCCTCCATACCAGGCAACATCCTGGTGAACCTCCTCTGCACCCTCTCCAAAGCATCCACATCCTTTTGGTAATGTGGCGACCAGAACTGCATGCAGTATTCCAAATGTGGCCGAACCAAAGTCCTATACAACTGTAACATGACCTGCCAACTCTTGTACTCAATACCCCGTCTGATGAAGGACAGCATGCCGTATGCCTTCTTGACCACTCTATTTACCTGCGTTGCTACTTTCAGGGAACAATGGACCTGAACACCCAAATCTCTCTATACATCAATTTTCCCCAGAACTTTTCCATTTACTGTATAGTTCACTCTTGAATTGGATCTTCCAAAATGCATCACCTCGCATTTGCCCTGATTGAACTCCATCTGCCATTTCTCTGCCCAACTCTCCAGTCTATCTATATTCTGCTGTATTCTCTGACAGTCCCCTTCACTATCTGCTACTCCACCAATCTTAGTGTCATCTGCAAACTTGCTAATCAGACCACCTATACTTTCCTCCAAATCATTAATGTATATCACAAACAACAGTGGTCCCAGCACGGATCCCTGTGGAACACCACTGGTCACACGTCTCCATTTTGAGAAACTCCTTTCCACTGCTACTCTCTGTCTCCTGTTGCCCAGCCAGTTCTTTATCCATCTAGCTAGTACACCTTGGACCCCATGCGCCTTCACTTTCTCCATCAGCCTACCATGGGAAACCTTATCAAACGCCTTACTGAAGTCCATGTATATGACATCTACAGCCCTTCCCTCATCAATCAACTTTGTCACTTCCTCAAAGAATTCTATTAAGTTGGTAAGACATGACCTTCCCTGCACAAAACCATGTTGCCTATCACTGATAAGCCCATTTTCTTCCAAATGGGAATAGATCCTATCCCTCAGTAACTTCTCCAGCAGCTTCCCTACCACTGACGTCAGGCTCACCGGTCTATAATTACCTGGATTATCCCTGCTACCCTTCTTAAACAAGGGGACAACATTAGCAATTCTCCAGTCCTCCGGGACCTCACCCGTATTTAAGGATGCTGCAAAGATATCTGTTAAGGCCCCAGCTATTTCCTCTCTCGCTTCCCACAGTAACCTGGGATAGATCCCATCCGGACCTGGGGACTTGTCCACCTTAATGCCTTTTAGAATACCCAACACTTCCTCCCTTCTTATGCCGACTTGACCTAGAGTAATCAAACATCTGTTCCTAACCTCAACATCCTTCATGTCCCTCTCCTCGGTGAATACCGATGCAAAGTACTCGTTTAGAATCTCACCCATTTTCTCTGACTCCACGCATAACTTTCCTCCTTTGTCCTTGAGTGGGCCAATCCTTTCTCTAGTTACCCTCTTGCTCCTTATATATGAATAAAAGGCTTTGGGATTTTCCTTAACCCTGTTTGCTAAAGATATTTCATGACCCCTTTTAGCCCTCTTAATTCCTCGTTTCAGATTGGTCCTACATTCCTGATATTCTTTCATTTTTCTGCTCCTAATTCCTGTGTACTTGTATAACACTGGACTCAAGAATGGTTCTGAATGCATCAGCCATAAGTGCATCAAAACTTAGATATAATATAACAACTGCTCTGCGTTGTGGTATAATTTTAGAGTTTCACTGGAGTAATCTGAGCTCCTTGACAATGTCACCAAACCTTCTAACATACTGCAGTAAGTATTAGATGGGTTAACATCAGGACAGCACTGGATGGAAGCCATAGTGAGAACAATTATCTCAGGAATTTGAGCCCAGTGGGCATACTGCTCTGTGGGAAATGTACACTAAATTGCAGAAGTCCAGTAAACTATTAGAAAATGCAATCAACTTATATATGTTGCTACCTTCACTTCAAAATGAAAATTTAAATTAATATAATATCTATTTCATACAACATGTGATCTTGTATACCAGTTACATCTTACTGTCTCTTGCCTGTACATTGAATAGTTGAAGAAAAGTACCACCAAAAATTTAACAACCATTGTATATTCTAAAGATTAAAAATAGATGAGCAATAGAAAGCAAGAATTGGATTAAAGAGTTTCAATAATGGTGGATCTTTCTTACCTAACTGCAGAACTACCTTATATCTCATGGCTGGACATTTATTAGCCTCTATGTAATACTATCATATCAGTTAGCTGATCATGTATTATTATCAGTGATAATTTATAAATAAACTTAAAGAAAAGGGTGTAAATATCATAAACATCCATTCAACCCATCCATCTTATTCCATCAAACAAGCCCAATGCAGCTATGTTCATCTTTTTCCTTAACCCAAACATATGTCCCGTGTCTTTATTACTCTTCATAAATCCTGTCCATTGCCCTTCTCTCACTTCAAACCCATATCCTTGCTACATCTGTATTAGGAATCAATCCAATTCCCATTTGAATGCTGCAACTGAGTCAGTATTATTGCACTAGGTGGCAGTCTATTCCATGGCAGTGACTATGTGGAAACCTATTTTTAATATTAAGTATAGCTCTTAATTTATTTAATTTAGAATTCTCTCCTATGGTTCTCCTAACCTTCTCCATCCACTTAACCAATTTTCTTCATTATATTAAAAACCTGGCTCGCATCCCAGTTAGATTTTTTCCAAGGTTGGAATTGGTTCCCAATGACTGAAAATCTAAAATTATCTGAGTTCCCCAATAGCTCAGTGGCTAATGTATCACATGATGTGGGGTTGATCACATGAAGTTCTCAGAATTGATCCCTACTCTGTGCTTAGCTAGTTCATTCCAGTCAGGACAGATGTTTGGCAGTTGCAAATATCCTTGGTGAATCTGAGATAGAAAGGGGAAAAAATCAATTAATAGCCCTGCTCCTGAAATATCCACATGCATGGACCTTATGTGAGGACAGAGCTGGATTCAGCTCTGATCCCCTTTGGCAAATAACCCTTTTGACACTAATGTCTAGCCACACACATGAAGAATAGATGCTTAGGCACATTATTTTGGGTAGTGCTGATGGAATTATATCCACCTAAATCATTGCCTTCAGGAGAGGGAGGAAGAGAATTGAAGGGTGACAGAAAAGCATAACAATACAGGTGTAGGTTAAACAGAAGCAATAAAAATCTGCATTCTGTGTCTGTAGACACTGATTATATAATACAGCACCTCAATCTCAGAACTGAATTTAACATTGTTTCTGCATAAATGGTGAGAAAATGTACTTTATTTTACAACTCTATTTAATCTACCTATGCATAAAATGTTGCATCTAATGCATGTTTTGTCCAACATGTTGCACAATTTGTGCTAAAATTCGAGTCATACTTCAGTCATTGTGCCTTAGTATATTTACACCTTGCAGCAGATTCTTTCAAATTCTATGTTCATAAAAGAATTCCAACAAGTCACAACTGCTGCTGTAAGGAATGTGATGGAAAGTGAGTAGATAAATGTCCAACAAGGAACTACTAAGGATTTAGGAAAGCAATGGGATGGATTTTCAATTTTGCCAATGGCAAAAAATAGGTAGGGTATACAACGACTCAGATTTAGTTAGTGTCTTTAATGTAATAAAATGTTCCAAGGAGCTTCACAAGAGTATATTGTGACAAAAAACAACACCAACCCAAAGAAGGAGACATTAGGATAGGTGGCCAAAAGCATGTTCAAAGAGTTAGGTTTTAAGAAGGGTCTTACAGTAGAAGAAGAGGTGGAGAGTTGAAGAAGTTTCAGGGCGAAATTCCAGAGCTTAGGATCTAGAGAGTTGAAAGTGGGATAAGGGAAATGTGAGATGCGCAAGTGGCCAGATTTGGAGGAATGCAGATTTCTTGGAGGGCAATGGGGTTGGAGGAGGTTGCAGAGATAGAGAGGGGTTTGAAAATAAGGATGAGTATTTTAAAATGGAGGCAATGCTGGACCTGGAACCAATGTAAGTCAAAATACTACTGCAGAGATGTTTAGTAAAGAATGAAAGATTCAAATAAGAAAAAAAATCAAGAAAATACACCAGGATTAGGAGCATTCCAGAACTCTGTCTTTGGTGATGCTGAAGTTCATGAGGTCAGGAGTTGAGCCTTCAGGATCGAATGTTAATGGCTTTGAGAACATCTGTGGCTCCCCCAACCAGTCCCATAGGTGGCTCAATCAGGGTGTGGAGGACAGGTCTGAGTCGTGGGAGGTGGGGTGGGTGTGCGGTTCTGGCTCCCGTAACCATTAAAATATTTTGCGTGCCTGCAATGACTCCTTACAAAGGGTTGGGGGTGGGGGGGGGGAGGTGGGTGGAGGCTTGCTTTAATCCCACCAACAGTTTTTGGGCTACTAGTCTTTGGCGATTCAGCCCCCAACTCTGGCCTGAAGCCTGGGATGGGTCACTCTTCTGTTGGATTGGTCAGGTACGGTGGTGGGATGTTTCAATCATATGCCAGCTCGCAACTAAAGGCCGGGGAGCAGGTACACCGGACTTAGGGAGACCCTGGTTCTATTCCCTTTGCAACAGGGGTTCTGTAATAGTCAGTCAAGAGCTCCACCCCTAAAGGTGCTCAGCACAAATGCCCAACACAGACTGGGACCCAACACATCTCAGTGCTGGCCAAACTTTGCTCTCTTCTCCCACTGAGGATGGACTGGGGCTGTTTCCCAAACTATGTGCAAAGATTTATTTATGTTATTGTGATTTATTTATCTGTCTGCAGCGGGTAAGGACAATGCTATAAATTTGTTTTCCGTTAAAGAATGAAAAATGTTGCATTGTTTCTGAGGACAGCTCTTCCAAATTCTTTCAATGGTGAAGTGAACCCCTCCCCCATATTTATACTCAGTACCCTTTCCTTCCAGCAGTATAATTGACAATTCACTATCAGCAATGCCATAAGTGATTTGCTGGTATAGTATACAACTACTAATACTTGAAAGCCCACCACCCCAATTCTGACTTTCAGATGATAGTCATCATGCTTTCCTTATTATCCACTATTGTGTCTTAGGCTGCAGTTATATTGTCACTTTTGCAATGATACAAAATGGCTTTCAGGTCTCTCTTTATGAAAGTGTCAACATTCCTCTGGAGTGAAGCGCATAAACTAATTCCCAAAGACATGAGGAGTGCAGTTATGATATCAGTTTTGCAACATTACAAAGTGCCTTCTTCACTGTAACTAAGAGTGACAGTATAACTCAGGTCAGGCCCCAGTTAGGTTTCAATTTGGCTCCAATATGCAGCAGTCTGATGCTCTATCAGACAGACCACCAGGCATTGCTTATACTTGTCGCTGACTGGATCGATAAAGTGCTGAGATGGTGTGTTGAACCTCCTTTATGTACTCAAGCTGGGGTTTTTTTGTGTGCATTAAGTATGGTTGCTTCCACCATAACTCGAAAACATTCAGAATGTGCAACCAGGAGCAGTACTCTGGGCATGCATGATACCACCTGGCACCAGAAGTATCATTCTCAGCCCACAGCATGAATTGGGTGTTACTGCTTGCAATTCACACTTTGGTCCAAATAATTTCAGACCAGTACCAGGTGTCAGCAGTGGCAGCACTCTTGACTCAGTTAGCAGGCTGTGGGTTCAAGTCCCATTCCAGGAACTTGAGCATCAATTCTAGGTTGAATACTCCAGTGCGGTACTGAGGGAGAGTTGCACTGCCAGAGGTGACATCTTTTGGATTAGACGTTAAACCGAGGCCCTGTCTGTCCTCTCAGGTAGACGTAAAATATCCCGTGGCGCTATTTTGAAGTAGAGCAGGGCATTAAACACTGCATCCTGTAAAATAGTTATCTGCCAACCATCACCACAATGAACATAGCGGGTAGGATTTAATGTTCCCGTCACCAGGAGCGGCGGTGGGCAAAGAAAATGGTGGCCCGCATGTGCAGGTCATGCGCTGCCACGCCACCACGATCTAGCATGTGGCGACTCAAGGTAATACGCTAGTCAGGCCACACACCCCAATCACATGGTGGGGGCAGGCTTTGCGCTGCAAAGGGCAGCCAGACCTACCGCTAAATTTAATTATTTAAACCCGTACCCCCAAGTACACCGCAAAAAAAATCACCCCTTTCCTCCCCCCCCCAAAACACATATATGGAAGATTTGACCTTCCCCCCACCCACCAAATGTTCAAAGTGCAGAGGTCACCCCTTCCCCCCCCCTCCCTTACACATGCTGATTTGACCCCGTACCCATCCTTCCCCACTATGCCAAAAATCCTAAGATCCCCCCTTCCCCACCTCGTTGGTGCAGCTTTCCCTGGATGGGAAAGTGAAAGCACGTGAATGCCGGCCGCCGCACGGAAGATCCCGGGCAGCCGGTAAGGTCGGTTTCAATTTTATTTAAATGTATTCATTTACTTTATGTAAATATTTGAAGCTGAGTCTGGTTGCCCTGCGGGGGAGGGGCCGCCATGGAGCCTTGCTGCCACCGGGAAGATCAGGCCCGGCACTCCTGGAGTCAGGCACCATGGCGGGCCACTGCTGGTACAATCTTCTGGCTTCCCCCATCACAGATCCCAACGTCAGGACCTCAACATTCAGCCCATTATGTGGTCATTACTCCGATGCTGTTTAAAGGAATTTGCTGTATGCAAATTGGCTGACATGCTTCCTACATTAAAGTAGTGACTACACTTCTAAAGTACTTCATTGGTTGTAATGCACGTTGTGATATTCTGAGGGCATGAAAGGCGCAACATAAATGCAAGTTCCATCCTACTTTTTACCATAGTCAACCAGATGATAAAGCCAGAGACATTGGCTCCTGTCCAGTAAACAGGCTTAATGGCCTCAAGTTTGCACATGATCCAGGATACTCCAGCCTGATATCTAACTATATTCTAAAAGTGTTCAGTTGACTCATTTAAATGTTTTATTTTAAATTAGGAAAGAAGTAATTTTCCTGCCTGATTAAAAGGTCAGCTACCTGGAGAGACAAACTATGTATTCAAACATGCATGCACAGAGTTACAATGTCCATGTGCTGAGTAGAAGCCACAGTGAGCAATATGGCCGGGATCCACCAAGTGAGCATCGTTATACAGAAATACCCACCTTGTAGAAGATCTGCTCTTCTCTCCAATAAACTGTTAAATCTCCAGCTTCTTCTACTTCTGATGAAAGGTCATTGACCTGAAACATTAACTCTGTTTCTCTTTCCACAGTTGGTACCTGGTCTGCTGATTATTTCCAGCATTTTCTGTTTTTACTTCATTATACAGATGCTTGTCTGAAACTGATGTCTGCAGCACATCTACAGCCTAATACACCAACAACTGAAGCACATTTGCTAGAAATAGATGGGGATGGCAGGGGGAGGTCTCTCCCATACAGCTAAATAATATAAATAAGGTACTAATTATTGCTACAAAGAATAGCAGAACAAACCTATTAGTGTTTGTTGTAATACATTCACTTGGATCACGACAGTTTATTCAATGGCCTCATGCTACCCAAGTCGGAGGAAAGTCTGAATGGCAATAAGTCAACAGGAATTAATAACTTCCACCCACTAAAATTGCTCAAAGTATTGAAGGAATCGGTGGGTATGAAAGGAAGACCTGCATTTATATAATGCCCTTCATGACATCAGAACATACTGAAGAGGTACTTTACAGGCGTAGTCACTGTTGTAATGTAGGAAACACGGCAGATAATTCTGCGCACAGCAAGGCCCCACAGAAAGCAATGAGATAATTGACCAGATATTCTGTTAGTGATGCTTGTGAAGGGATGAAGATTGACCAGGGAGCATGTCTACTGCTCTTCTTTAAAGTAGTGCCATGGGATCTTTTGCATCCACCTGAGATAGTAAATAGGAGCTCGATTGAACAGCACCTCTGACTGTGCAGCATTCTTTCAATACTGCACCAGAGCATCAGCCTGGATTTTATGCTCTGGAGTGGGAGGTGAACCCACAATCGCCTGACTCAGATTGAGAGTGCTACCCACTGAGCTATGGCGATGTCAGGTGATGGAAGAGAGAATTAAAAGTACTTCACGCAGCCAGATATGGTGCATAAACCGGCTGGTCTTTTATAGTTTCATTAAGTCCTCCCTACCTATTGTTCATTGCGTGATGACTCATCACCAATCTCATAATCTAGAATTTAAACGTGGTGATTTAAAGACCTGTGGAGAAATCCTTTGGCAGGAAGGCATTTGTTAACTGTCAGGCAATGCCATGTATTGTGCCTATTTTATGAAATGACAAATGTCAAGGAGGGAATAAAAGGCAGCTACACTTATATGCCAGGTTCAGGGTGACATTGTGTAACTGTCTTGTACTTGCCTGATAGCCATCTATTATTACACTGAGTGTATAAAACGCTATTGGACTAGAGCCACTTACTTCTGCATCTCTTGCTGTGAGCTTGTCACCAGGCAGCTGTGGGAGGAAGAGGGCAATTGTGTTTAGTTCTATTACCCCGGCATAAACCCACTTAAAGATGTTTCTCAAATGGAGGTGAATTAGCTGACAAAACAGAAAAATATATTTAAGCACATTACTGCTCGTCAGGCTGTCATTTCAGACATTGCAGCTCAATGATTGTCTTTTCTTGATGCCATATCCCCAAATGAAGTCCAATAATCAGGGCAATAGATTCTACTGTATTTTGGTTTACCGTGCAAAAGATAAGGCTGAAGCATTTGCAACAATCTTCAGCCAGAAGTGCCGACTGGATGATCCATCTCGGCCTCCTCCTGAGGTCCCCAGCATCACAGATGCCAGTCTTCAGCCAATCCAATTCACTCCATGTGATATCAAGAAATGGCTGAAGGCACTGGATACTGCAAAGGCTATGGGCCCTGACAACATTCTGGCAATAGGACTGAAGACTTCTGCTCCAGAACTAGCCGTACCCCTAGCAAAGCTGTTCCAGTACAGCTACAACACTGGCACTTACCTTGCAGTGTGGAAATTGCCCAGGTATGTCCTGTACCCAAAAAGCAGGACAAATCCAACCCGGCCAATTACCACCCGATCAGTCTACTCTCAATCATCAGCAAAGTGATGGAAGGGATTGTCAACAGTGCTATCAAGTGGCACTTACTCAGCAATAACCTGCTCACTGATGCTTACTTTGGGTTCCGCCAGGGCCACTCAGCTCCTGACCTCATTAGAGCCTTGATCCAAACATGGACAAAAGAGCTGAACTCTAAAGGTGAGGTGAGAGTGACTGCCCTTGACATCGAGGTAGCATTTGACTGAGAATGACATCTAAGAGCCCTAACAAAACTGGAGTCAATGGGAATCAGGGGGAAAACTCTCTGTTGGTTGGAGTCATAACTAACACAAAAAAAGATGGTTGTGGTTGTTGGAGGTCAAGCATCTCAGTCCCCAGGGCATCACTGCAGGAGTTCCTCAGGGCAGTGGCCTAGGCCCAATCATCTTCAGCTGCTTCATCAATGATCTTCCCTCCATCATTAGGTCAGAAATGGGGATGTTCACTGATGATTGCACAATGTTCAGAACCATTCACGATTGCTCAGATACTGAAGCAGCCCATGTCCATATGCAGCAAGATATGTGGAAAGTAATATGCCACACTGCTACAACTGTGCATCTATGGTGGAGAGAGTGAATGTTGAAGGTGGTTGATGGGGTGTCAGTTAAGTGGGTTGCTTTGTCCTGGATGGTGTCAAACTTCTTGAGTGTTGTTGGAGCTGCACCCATCCAGGCAAATGGAGAGTATTCCATCACATTTCTGACTTGCGCCTTGTAGATGGTGGACAGACTTTGGGGAGTCAGGAGGTGGGTTACACGCTGCAGAATTCCTAGCCAGGCGATGACCACCTCAATCAAGAGAGAATCTAATCATCTCCCCTTGGCATTCAATGGCATTGCCGTCGCTGAATCCACCACTATCAACCATTGATCAGAAACTGAACTGGAGCAGCCACATTAATGCTGTGGCTACATGAGCAGCTCAGAGGTTGGGAATTCTGCGGTGAATAATTCACCTCCTGACTCCCCAGTGCCTGTCCACCATCTACAAGGCACATGTCAGGAGTGTGATAGAATACTCTCCACTTGCCTGGCTGGATGCAGCTCCAACAACACTCAAGAAGCTCGAAGCCATCCAGGACAAAGCAGCTCGCTTGTTTGGCACCCCCATCCAACACCTTCAACATTCACTCCCTTACCCACTGACACACAGTGGCAGCAATGTGTGCCATCTACAAGATTCACTGCAGCAACGCGCCAAGGCTCCTTTGACAGCTGCTTCCAAACCCACGACCATTACCACCTAGAAAGACAAGGGCAGCAGACACATGGGAACACCATCAGCTGCAAGTTCCCCTCCAAGCCACACACCATCCTGACTTGGAACTATATCGCCATTCCTTCACAGTCGCTGAGTCAAAATCCTGGAACTCCCTTCCTAACAACACTGTGTGAGTACCTACACCCCAAGGACTGCAGCGGTTCAAGAAGGCAGCTCATCACCACCTTCTCAAGGGCAATTTAGTATGTGCAATAAATGCTGGCCTGGCCAGCAACACCGACATCCCTCGAACGAATAAAAAAAACATTGCCCCCCCCTTTTGCAAACACGTTAAATCTAGCCCAGAAAGTGGTTCCATATTGCTGGGATTCATTTACTGTTGTATAACAATATTAACTCCAATTCTAAAAACATACGCTCTCTAACGGGCATGCCTCACTTTATAATGACGCAGGGAATGCCTAAAATATTTCCGGGGTGATTGGAAATAGAACCAATAAGTGTGATTATTAATTGTACACTTGAATGTTTACCTTGTTGTAGTCCAGGGTTAGAAAGGTTAGCACAACTGTCAAAGGATTCCGATCAGTTGTACTGTTAGGACGTCTTCGAGCTGCTGTCGCTTGCTTGATTCGTTATCAAGGGTCACGAAGCCTTGACAAGACAGACGTAAATTCATTTCCATTAGTAACAACTATCTGCTGACTAATTCCAAAACTGGCATTTCAGTATATTTGGCTCCCACCGTTTGAAATGATGCAAACCTTTAACTAGTTTCCACAACCGATTGTTTCCTACAATATATCTTTGATTCTCATCTTTATCTTCCTTGTGTGCTTTCTGCACTGTAACTAACCCTTTCTCGGGATATTGTGAAATAAATATTATATATTTTCAGACGGGCTGATAATCACCTTTTTCTGTCTAATGTAGAGCTTTAAAAACACAACTTAAAATATAAACTTTCATGTAGTAATGAAATTGGCATTGAGCCTGAATTGTGTGAAATTCTGGTATAGGAATTTCCTGACATAAGCATATCTTCTCCGTTCTAACATCTCCGATTCAGTTAAGTGATTCATCCAGCGGACAAGCCTCCCGGTGAGCAAGTTACATCGGATTTACAGCACCAAAACAGATCATTCGGCCCAAGAGGTTGCTGTTTGTGCTCCGCACAAGCCTCCTCCCATTCTATTTCCTCCATCTCACCCTGTCGATACACCTTTTATTCCCTTGCGTACATACCTAGCTTCCTCTTAAATGCATCTGTGCTATTGGCGTCAACCATTGCATGTGATAGCGAGTTCCATTTTCTCACTCTGAGCAAAGAATTCCTTATTGGATTTATCAGTGACTATCTCTTTATTTATGGCCTATAGTTTTGATCTCTGGCAAAAGTGGGAAACATCTTCTGTATGTCTATCCTATGGAACCTGTTCATGATTTTAAAGACCTCTATCGGATCACTGGAGAAAAGAGATGCAACCTGTTCAACCTTTCCTGATAGTTGTAGCCTCCCAGTTCTGGGATTATTCTTCTAAATGTTTTTTTTTGCACTTTCTCCAGTGCTTCTAATAGTATGGAGTTATTGCATTCACCAGCATTTCATTGCACATCCGCACGAATTATGTAGGTTTGACCACGAAACGCTTTCCAAGTAGTCAGTCGAGAATGCTCTGTAGACGCAAGTTTAGAACAAGCTGAATTTATTGTTATTTCTTTTATCTTCTTGATATATTCTTATCTTCACAGTTACACTTAGGTACTATCTTACTCCAGCCCTCGATGTCCATATATAGGAACCGGAAGGAAACAGATTTGTGCCCAACTGCGCATTGGAATGCTGCCTGGTGCATCTCAAAGAGCTCCGAGTAAAAACCTAAACCAAAACAATGTAAAAACTTTTCTTAAATCCAACCACCATTACAAGTTGCATCTAGTTTAGGTTACCTTCGATAAATCTAGAGAAAATGACAGAATATTCTTGAGGACGGAGTACGGTTACACTTCTGCTTCTCTCTCCACAGATGCTGCCACACCTGCAGAGTATTTCCAGCATTTCTTGTTTTTATTCCAGATTTCCAGCATCCGCAGTATTTTGCTTTTATTTTACTGTTGCACTTGGCTTTTTATAGATTGTTGAGCATGGATCTACGATTGGACATCTATTCATAATATGACAGGGGCATCAACTGAACCCCAATACATTCTTGAAGTGACCCTGAGATCAATAGTACATTGGTTTATTTAGTTTCCAGATTGCTTGATGTTTCAGTAATGGCGCATTCATAACTCTTAGAGGTGCAGTAATGTTTAGTTTAGAGATACAGCACTGAAACAGGCCCTTCGGCCCACCGAGTCTGTGCCGACCATCAACCACCCATTTATACTAATGCTACACTAATCCCATATTCCTACCACATCCCCACCTGTCCCTATATTTCCCGACCACCTACCTAGACTAGGGGCAATTGCTAATGGCCAATTTACCTATCAACCTGCAAGTCTTTGGCATGTGGGAGGAAACCGGAGCACCCGGAGGAAACCCACGCAAACACAGGGAGAACTTGCAAACTCCACACAGGCAGTACCCAGAATTGAACCCGTGAGGCTGCGGTGCTAACCACTGCGCCACTAACCACTGCGCCACTGTGCCGCCCATAATGTGCTGGTTTATGCTACTGGCAGTGGTAATCTCGAAGGTTGTGAGTTCAAATCCCACCATATCAAGTAATGAAGTTGAATCCAATAAACTGGGACTAGCACGTGGTTGTTCTCCAGGTGATCTGAAGGCAAGGCACTAACAATGACCTAATTGGCTGGTAAAAATGCTGTACTGCTTGGCTTAGTTATCAAAATAATCTGCGTAGTGTAATTGAGCATCACGTTATCATTAGCCGCTCTCGCACTGCTCGGGCCAATATATTAACCTCAACTGTACTCGTTTGTACATAAGGGTAGGGAAATTTGCCAATAATTCTTCGCGTCATTTTGATATTGACGACTTTGAGATGCAAGAACAATGGAGAATATTAAAGGCACGACCAGTGGATATGAATGAAAATAATTGTCCTGTGATCTATAACGGACGTTTTAGATGCATGGCGAGGTAGAAGAGCGGAATAATATGAATTCGTGCAACAGTTAAACAGTAGAACTGAAGTTACCCACATATATCATGTTACTATCTATGGTATTATATGCAAGCATTAGCCCAGTAACCAGTGGTGGACGGGCAGAGATATCGGACAGATGCACAGAATATGGTGAGAATAGATACAGATCCACTAGAAAGAGATCTGGAAGCATCTAATTCGCACGCTAGTTTCCTATTCATTCCCCTTTGGATTACCGGTGCAGGCTGGTACTGCAGGGGGGAAAGGATCCGAATGGTAAGTTTGAATAGCTATCTAATTAATTAATATCTTAAAATATGCAAAGTTATTTCTCCTTAATGGATAATCGGGTTGGATGGTTGATTGTGTGTCACGTTCTGCTTGTAATGTTTGCGTTTAGTTGGTGTCTTGTCAACGACCAGCTTGCCAAACATACTAACTCCCTCTGCCTCTCCTGGCAGAGAAATGACAAATGTGCTGCTTTATCCATACAATTTATTTCATTATTGTTTCCAGCACCAAGAATCATAATCAATCACAAGGAAGTCCAGTTGGCAGGTGTCAATCTTGGTATATATATATTTTTTTGGGTCTCCGTCTATATTTAATCCAATTACAGGGGTCAAGGAGTAAGTGCAAATCCCCTTGTTACAGCTCAGTTGTTATTCCCGATTTATGGTAAAAGTTCAACTTGATGATATTTGAGTTTAGGAGCAATAATTTCTGATCTGAACGTACAGAGAACGCCGCGGTGCCTTTCATTAAACAGGTGCTCTTTGCTTGTTAATGGAATATTTATGAGTGTTTATGTGTAAATGCATCATCTTGTTATTTCCTAAAGGAGAGGGAGGCTTTAATGATGGAGGCTGTGTCTCGGCTCACTGCGCTTTCGACTACAATTGTAGATCGAACTCAGCCCTTGTCACGTCGGGAAACAGTGAATCCATAACATACAGGACGTGCCTGTCGACATACAGCAAATTGCATTCAATCAGCCCCGGGGAATTCGGCTAATGCTTCAGCCCAAAAACCGGCATGGGGAGAAAAAAAAAACAAATGCATGACTGTAGCTAGGCTTAGGGAAAAAAAAATGTGCAGGCAAGTAACTATTAATACCGCCCTGCCACGTGAAAGTTTGTAGACAAATTAACAGCCTGTTAGCCCCTGGAAGCAACAACAAATGCATATGAAGGAAAAATAGAAATGCAATAGCCACCTAGATAGTACTTGGAAATTTATCATGTGTTTTTTTTTATATACGTGTTGTGTGTGAACCTGAGTGGACGTTTACACACAACATGTAGCAGAGCACCTGGACATCGATAAGAAAGATTATATTTCGCAAATCGATGTTTGTTTAGAGCACGTTTGTCATTTGGATTGACAGATGTCAGTCATTTTGCAATTGCTTGTCAGTGCCTGGTTACTGGAGGAAATCATATAATAACGCAACAGCTCGTGCAGAACGGTATTAGACTGATAGCCAGACTCGCAGCATTGGGATAGTCGAGCCTACACTTCAGAGCTAAACTTCGATTTGGCTGAGGTTGTCTAAGTGATTCAAACCAACGCTCTTTTTGCCTTTGCAAAATACATGTCAGGGCAATGCGTACATGATTTAACGCGCGCCAACATCCAATCCAACTTTAAAAGCAAGCGTTGATACCTGGTGTTTGTTATATATTAAATTAACAGGACATAATAAACGACAAAATTCAAATTTCACTCTGGAGCAGGACAGCAGTCTGCTTCCATTTCCCAACTTGAAACGAATTGTTTAAATAATCCTGCGTTGGGCCAAGGTAACGCAAGGAGTTGGAAAATTTGCGTGACAATTGGAAGCAGCATTTTGTAAACAGACACGGGTTTTGGACACTATCCTGCAACGTGTATCAGGTTAATTGATACAGATTTCCTGAAATCAGAAGCGGGTTGCTGATATTAAACCAGCTATTGTTGCCTAGTTCCCCAATTGCTGCTGATATTCTTGCGGTAACTGCAATAAACAAATTCTAACATCTAAAAAACAAAATCTTTGCAAATGACCGGTTCGAATGAGAGTCGATCCGGCGATTGCAATGCGGTTAACGGTGAATACTGACTGTAAAAGATGCTCACTGTGCGAATTAACCCTAAATCACAAATCGGGGTGAAGGGAGACCACAGTCATTTTAGGATTCGATTCTCCGGGTTTTATTTTTCCTTAGCGTTGTCGATTTCACCAGAAGATGAAACCGACGCGCGGAAAGTGTCCTGATTCTCACTGTTGCTTTCAGCAGGTCCAACACTGAAACCTCACGTCCTCCTCTGTTTAAAATACCTACCGTGGACTTCCTCCCCGGACATTGTAAAGAAAGCAGATGGACTCCTCACCCTTAAACAAATATTGGCTGTTTGCAGCTCTTCCTTTTTATAAAGGCGCAAAACAAAATGAGTCGGATTTTTTTTTAAACTTTTAGATCGCTTCGTTTTCTTTTACGGTTACGGTTTCTCGATCCACCGAGAAATAGTAATCTACTCGTGCACTTATTGCTGTTGCTTAGGATCTACTTCGATTTAGCATCATTGACTTTTACAATATTTGTTTTGTTGGGTGGGGGGGGGGGTGGTGGGGGGGAGATTACTTGTGTATAACTGAGGGGTTTCAGGAATGCCCCAGCCAGGGAGAAAGAGTCCAGTTAAATTAAGAGAACGGGTGCGGGGTGGTGTTTGGATGGGGTGGGGGGAAGGGTGGAATAAAGAAGTATACGGATTACTGTACTGATACAGTTAATTATTGTTTGAAGACTATAAAACGGCTGTTTCATTTTAGGAACGCGTGCTGCAGAATGTAATAGCACTAAATCTGAAAATGGATTTAGTCTACTTTAGCTCACCTGTCGACCATTCGGTTCCAAATTTCGTTGCTACCCATGTCGCTTTACAAACACACCTTTTCGTGCAATTCCACTTTTCCTAACCACTCCCGGCAAATTGAATTTTTTTTTAAAAAACCCTTCTGTATTTGTGTCCAACCCACTCGGTTTAGCCAGCTTTTTGTTTTGCAATGAATTTTGGAACGCGAGGACCAGGTTCATGATGTTACTTAAACTGCGTGAATAGGCAGGTTAATTATTTAAATTTCTGAGAAGGATCCTGCACCTCATGCTAAGAGTGCCATCATTAAAGAGACAGCAGCTTTCTTTTGTTGGCCTGAATGCATAAACCATGGAGATAGTCGCATTCAGATGACATCAGATGGGGCACTTTATAAAAGTAACTTTTCATTTCCTTAAAGTCACCTGCAGAAATCAAACAGCACATTAATGCATTATTGGAGATATTTTGCAAAGTTTGACAGAAAATGGAGAATTAGGACATGTTAAGGCATTCAGTGGAGATGCAATTGTTAGTTGAAAGCGAAAGACGACTTCAAAAATACCCAGGGTTCTTTAAAATGCACTTTAAAAGAACAATATAGACACCCGGTGCAAAATGCAAATCGAATAAACAATTGGTATGTTTGACAGTAAATTGGCATCAGATAAAGCCACTTCAAACACCAAGAAACGTCTTTAACTCATTGCCTATTTACTCCAGCAGTGGATATCTTCTGTCAGCTAAGGAACTATCTTCGAGTTATTTGTATGAATCTTCCCAAAATCCGCAGTGTCTGCATAACGAACATCTTTTAACAGACGATTTGGAATGCTAATTTCTGCAGAAACAATGACACTTAGTTGTGCCCAAATACTCCACACTTGTAATAAAGTTTTAATACTGCCATATAAATTTCCACCAACTAAAGACAATCAATTTCCAGCCGACATAACACACTATTCATTGCACCCACAGGGACTGTGAAATGTACAATGGGGTTCTGAATAAACACTTTTCATCCCCACCGAAAAGCGAGGTACAAGAATTGCATCTTTTATGGACAGAATATTTTCATTTTATCTGGAAGACAAAAGCTTGCCTTAAGGTGTTTTGTTTATGTTATGACTGAATGTACTGCAACGAGCTTATTAAAATAACCACAGCAGCGACCAAAAAGTGGGTTGTTATTTGATATAAATCATTTTTAACATGTAAAGTAACGCCAAAACCGACGCTGTAAGTTGCAATATTACTACCATCAGTTTGGATAAAAACTCCTAATACAATCTTAGGCAGTTAGGGATCTGAATAGGCACATAACTGTAATATCTCATTGATCTCATCTTAAGTAAAAAGTGCCCCATGTTATATCTAATGGTTTCTTTCCAAATGCAATCTCAGTGCATGACACACACAAAAAAAACAGATGAAACAGCCCCATGTTTGGAACACCGCATTAACGATCAGTTAGCATCCGCTCCCCCTGACACCTATCCACAGTTAAAACAAAAAATAAACTCATCAAATGCTCATGATGTAGGCCATTTAAACAATCTTGCGCTCTGACAACGGGTCTGGCCGCACAGATTGATTCACGGATGAGTTCCTTTTGGAGAGTTGTGCAGTTTGTAGAGAGGAAGGTAACACCTGGCTCTATTTTAGCTGCGCTCGCCTTTGCTGAGAGACAGATAAGGGGCCGTGGCAGCGTTTCTAGCGCTGCCTTGGAGAACCCTGGTCGGTTGCACGGTTTCAGAGCACCACCACCACATCCCCCCCCCCCCCACCCCGCCTCCCAACCCCCTAATAGCAACGGGTAGGATCATTAGCGAAACACCTTTTCCTGACAGTTCTTTAAAAAAAAATCTGTTGAAACATTATCCATTCACTTCCTATCATACTTGCCAACATATTGCTCCACCAGAGCCACAGTGGGAGCAAACACCACTTGCTTCTATTTCCTTCCCAATATAGTAAATACACACACATTTATTTTAAACAGCCATTGCTGCATTTACGCCGATTAAAAAAAAAGAATGTCCTACCTTCAATAAAAACATGGACAAGCCGTGGAGCGAAGACTTTCCTTAGAGTTGAATTTGGAACAATGAATATTCTCTTGTCACTAATAGCAAAAACAAACATTAACTGGTTGTATAGATCTTCTATGAAGAGATTATATATTTTTAAGATCACCGAGCGTGTTTTCACAATAAGATGTCCAAATGGGTCAGATTTGTTCTCCAGTCCTTCAATGCAACTTTCGCAGTGAAACTGCGTCTCGCTCGGAACGGGCAATTGCGGAATCAGATAGTGGAACACGCGTGGAGATAATTTTTCTGGAATGTTTAGTTATAAACCGTAAACCGTTGCTAAGAACGGGCTGTGTGAGGGCAGATACTAATAAATTATTTACTCTGCAAAATGTGTATAAATAATGGTTTATCTGCAAGCCAGTAACATTGTACTGGCACTGTATAAATGTCCAAATAGGCTGACAAAAATCGTTAAAAAAAAGTGCAAATGCACCCACACATACCTATTAGAATGCAGCCATCAATAGATCTACACATGCAGACATTAATATGTGTGTGCGTGCAGACACACTTAAAACACACAAGACCCGAGCATGTAGACGAATGTGTGCATGTGTGCCTATGATTTTACACATTCAATCTGAGTGACCTCAGATGTTCCTTCAACAATTAATAAGGCCCAAATGCATGACTTTAACTGTAGCGAAGATATGGGATGACAAAAGTTCAGCGATTCTCACAGCTCGCTTTCCAGTGTTCCTTTATTTCGTAATATTCTGAAGAATAAAGAGAAAAACAACACAAGTCTCTATTGTTGCGCGTTGCATTAGACGGGAAATGTAAACCTTGATTTTATTTCCCTTGACAAGTATTTAAGACATTTTCATGGTGTGTGTGTGTAACGGTGTATTTTTGAAAGATGAAGGGTCAGGTAAGACGGTTGGAGGGGTTGCACTTTCGATCTGTTTTCACTGTGTTGAGGCTAGTTACCGTTCTAATGAAGGTATCCAGCCAGAAGCAGAAAGTTGATTTTTCTACCTGACTGAACCCATTCAATAAACAGAACCGAGAACCAATGGATCAATGTTTACTTTATTGGTGACTTCGGACTAAATCACGGAGAGACGGGCCGTAGACCTGAGGTGAATGATAAATTATATCAAGCAATTACTAGTCCTGGCAAATGTTTTCCCACTTAATGTCAGGCAGTGGGATTTAATTGCGTGAATAATTGTTATATGAGGTCTGGTGTCTAATACTTCACACCAGATAAACATCACTTTCTTTGCACTGTTGTACATGTATACCACAAAACACCCTCAGAAATATTAAATAGGACAATATACTGAGAGAAAAGAATCGGCTGTTGGAGAATTGCAGTATTACTTTAAATTGTACGATTCTTGCAGAATAAATGCAGGATTCAGTACACACGGTGCCTATCATTGAAATATCGCCATGGTGTAATTTTGCAAAATTAGCTGCTCCCGTTTATATGATCTATCAGATATAGATTTTGAGACATATTTGCATATTCATATATTTATATAATGATGACTGAATCCATTATGCTGCCGCTGTGCCATCAACACCAATCTGAGTCAGAACTATGAAAACTTTATTGGAGTCTACTTGCAATGTTGCTTTAGGATAAATAGCCATATAAGGAAAACAACACGAGGCCACTCTTTTCTTAAAGGGGGCATTATAAGTTTGGCATAAAATAATACTCAATGTTCACTGAGTGCTTCCGGTCTTTCTATATTTCACAACACAGCGCTTCTTTAACGGGAGGAGGGTGAGTGAGGGGGGTGAGGGGGAATGAGGGGGTGGGGGGGGGGACCATTTCAAAACATAAGGAAATCTCCACTTGAAATGAGGCCGGCGCTAGGCCCGGCGTTAAGTGCAGCCCCTGTGTTTGCACAGGGTGTCATTGCGTCACGCAGTCGCCTGGCCCAATCAGCGCCGAGCTGGCACTGATATTAAGGGGGAAAGTTTGTGTTTGAACGAAAAGCCGTCCCATAGTCCCGGTGACATTTAAACTCTGAGTGAGAGCCCAATGTGAAAATAAGGCGACCAAAACCTCCCAGGGTTCTTTCTCAGCGACCGGACTGGGAGACATAAATTAATGTGTTGAATCAGCAACAGAGTGCGGCTTAAATCAGGTACTGTAGCTCCCGCTTCGTTCTTACCTTACCGCTGCTCTCCGTTGTAGCTTACCTTCTCTATCTGTTTGCCTCTCCTTATTCACCTTGTGTGAGCAGAATCTCTGCCAATTTGCGTTTTATCCTTTTATCCCTATTTCCCTTTTCTCCCCTAACATTTTTGCTGTACAGTGACATGTCTGCACCCGGTTTATTTGTGTGGCTCATAGACCTCTTTTGAGAGAATCTTTGCCTTTTGAGGTCGCTTCGACGAATCGCACTGGTTCGTACCTATTGCATCTATTGCAACGGGCAGCCAATTGTCATTACATAATTAAAAACTATACTGCCACAGGGAGCCACAACTGCTCATTTTTGTGTGGTGGGGGTAAAGGGGAAGACGGTCTGTGGGATTGCAGGAAAGTTGCTGTCCGCATCTGTTAACAGGTGGCGCGGGAACAGACCAAACCTTTTTGTAGTTGTCAGCTGCCTATCTGGGATAGGGAGAAATGAAAAGACGGTGAGTTAGTAATTTTGTATCCCCGCCCCCACCCCATCACCCAGGAAATGTTGATTGTGGTGTGAGGGAGAAGTGGATGGCTATGTTTCTCTTTCGAAGTTGCCCGCGTTTAGCTCATCTCTAAAAAATGTCAGTGCAGAACAATGTGCTTCACGCCATATTACAGTCGTGTCAAATCCCAGGAACTTGTTTGATTTTTGCTCGCCGTTTGAACGGCGTATAATTAACGCTATTCAGCAAGGTAAAGCATCGGCTTCATGTTACACCAATCCCTGTCACACCCTTGTGTGCGTCAGGAGGCTGCAGAAGTCGGGGCGATCTTAGGGGAGATTAAGTATTAAGTTTACTCACGGACATCAAGCATGGTCGTGTCACATTAAGAATGCATAAAAAAAAGGAAATTCAAAGGAAACTTCTCAGAGGGGAAACCATCAGCGGGTATATTAAGGAGGGATTTCTTCCTTTTCACTAGTCGGGGTAATTGCACTGTAGTCACCGACCCAGAGCTACCTGTGTGGGAATCAAGGTTAGAATTTAGAAACCCTTTTTAAGAATCTTGATGGAAATATGGTTTCGTTTTTAAAATTTAAAGACCAACTCACCTTAAGCGGCTCCACTTTGCATTGTGCATTCCATTTTCTCCCTCGTCTAAGGATCAGTGTAATATTCCGAGCTAGCTCTTCTGGGTATGGCTGGAGCTAGGTATTAGGTGGAGGTACTACTGTACATGGGGCACACCGGTAGTGGACCATACCTCGGGAATAAATCAAGCGCCTTGCAATACAGACCCTCCTCCCTAATTAGAGATGTTTATCAGAGATAGTGTTTATTCAGCTGTCATGTCGAGATAGGCCTGTAACATAATTGCCCTGACTAGAAGCCCTTTGCCTGATTAACCCCCATTCCAGACCAATGTACGTTTAAATCTAATACATTTCGCCTAGAATATTTTAAAAACCGATTCTCATATTAACCTTTTGAGACGACTGCTAATCTAGCAGAGTTTTCTAGGTGTTTATAAAACACATGTATCCTCCACCTGTGATAAGATTGAGAGGTTGGTAAAATGGTGGACCATTTCCGCTCAGAGGTGCTTATATAGATTTAGTTTTTTTTTTGTAGCCTAGTCTGAGTGACACTAGAAAATTAACGAGCAAGGAGACACTGCGAAGACTCTCCCAGAGTGCAGACGGAGAGTATTATCTCAGTTTGTGTCGGTATGATAGCTTAAAATACATTTTGTGTTCAATACACAGACAGGCATAAAGTATCCGCAAGGCACGGGCGCTGGGATAAGTTGTCAGAAATCGTGCATCTCCACCATCTACCGACTGGACTAGACAAGAGGACTTTAAGTATTCTGTGGATTGTGAAAGGTTCTTGGTAGTTTGGTTGGCTAATACAAGAAGACGGGGTCAGTTTTTGCACTAGGTGCGGTTAAGTGATTTAGACTTCTTGAGGCTGAGTAGGGTGTTTGTGTGTTGGGGGGTGGGGGGGGGGGGGTGGTCAGGTTTAAAACGTTAATTTGCCAACTTATTAGCTCTTCTGAAATCGAATATATTCAACGCGGCCTTGGGAGAGCAAGTTCTCGAAATCAGGCGACCTTACAATGTACGCCAATGATACGGAATCCGAGACAGACATAAACTGTGATTGTCATAAGACCTGTTCAAACGAATTGCACAGATGGTTTAATATACTTTTCGACAAGGTAATTTTCGGGGTTTTGTATACAGTCTATGAGCTGACACAACCTCTGCCATTATGCCTGTACAAATAAACGAAGCATGTTTTATAGTAATTGCTTTAATTGAGTGATTTTGCGCGTTATTTTCCAGGCAGCAAGTATTTTAATGGTACAGTACTGCACCAACCTGTGTTAACGGTAACGATTAATTTCATTAAACCACAGGCAAGAGATTCCTGGTGTGGAGCCATTGGCTCTTGTCATCTAATTCCTTATTGATTTTTTTTAAAAAGCAAAAAAAAATAATTTAAACTGCCACAGTAAAACAAAGTTTAGTTTAGCAAGTTTATATAAGGAACATGAGCGAGTAGTTTTAAGCGGGGCACGCACATTGTTCTAGATATTATTTGATGTTCCTTGTGGACAATATAAATAGGAACATGTGTGTGTCTGTACTGGGGGTTTTATTCTCCCTTGGGGACGGATAAGATTTAAGATCTGGTAATTTTCTCAGTCTTGTCTGAGCAAGAAACGAGGTTTTATTTTATTCCAGATAGAAGAACAGAGAAAGTTTCAGAACATAGTATAACCCCGCAATAAAATGCAAACCTCATATCACTTAATTGTGCGTCCAAAATTATTACGGTAACAACAAGCATTGCACAAAATATCCTTTCACCATATTGCTGTCATTTTCATTCAGATATGACGCAAGCTTTTGTTCAAACGCTTTAATTTTGAAATGTTGGATAAAGTTTATTTCAGCTTCCGGATTTCAGTAATTGGTTTTCTCTGTTTTGTGCAGTCTCGTCCAATATCAACTTTCCAATGTTCATTTTCCTTCATTTTGTATCCTGGAGATGGAGGGTTGGAGAAAGCCTTTTGGGTTCATCGCTCATAACAACACAGGAGCTTTGGACAAGTTCATTGTCCATTTTTTTCTCCAAGTTATTCTATTTCACACAACACGTTTGATATTCAAATTTAAAAGTCCACCAATTAATTCGGCCCTGCTGCCTAAAAATCACAGCAGCAATCGCCAAACCCCCGTTCCTTCTGCTGTGAGTTTGTGCCCGTGGTAAATAAAACAAAACTTGAGCGTGAAATTCCCATTTTAATTATTTTATAAAAAGCCCCCCTGTGCTTTGCATAAATTTGAATCCAAACTCGGATCATACTGGTACCTATCAGTTGTATTTTTAAAAAAATGTCATTTCGCACAATGCAATCCGGCAGCAGGATAGCCCTGAACAGTACAAGTTAAAAGACTCATTAAAGCTCACTTTTCTCTCTTTGAAAGGCTGGGGAGAGCAATGTTCATTAAAAATGGCGTCACTCCGTTCCTCTTACCAAACTCAAGAGAGAGAGTGGGAGGGAATTTTTTTTTCTTTTGTAGGGACCCCCTAACCCCTCCCCCGATAGGAAAAGCTGTCGATCAGGTGAGCCCCTGATAACTTTTCCTGTAAATATTTTAGAGAGTGAACTTGGGCAGAGAAAGTAACAGAACTTCCAAACAGGTCATTTTGTTTTCTTTGAATATATATATATTAACCGTGCAATGGGTTCTCAAGTCTTAAACTTCAACGAGGAATTGTAGACCCCGAACAATTAGGGAATTATTGTAATGATAAACCTTGGCTGGTGCGCTTCCCCATTGGCTACAGGCGCCTGTTCCTAACTCCTTGATAAATCAATGGCAGCCAATGTATCTCAGTCTCTTTTGGCGATGCGCTTTAATAAACCCCTTTCGCTCGGAGCATGACGTCAGTTGCATTCAGTATTTCCCTCTCTTCGCATGATTTTTTTTTTGTGTGTGTTGTGTGTGTTTAAAACTTTTTTTTTCGCGGGGCCCACAAAGAACACTTTGCCCCGGGGGGAAATAGCGACAAGATTAAGGTCTTCTGGCCCGTATTAGTGGGTGCTAATCCGAAGTGCGCTAATTGATCTTGCAGCGAAAGAGAGAGAAAAAAATTCACCATCGCCGCCTGCGGATTTATGAAGGCACCCAACTTTACTGCTTCAAATTTTGTTTGTTGAGAAGAAGCGCTTTTATTTCCAAAAAAAAAACTACAATCCAACTAGTTACAGAGAGAATTGATCCGAAGAGCCGAGCATACGTTAAACCGCCCACAAAAAAAGTGGAGATTCATTTTAAATTGCCTTCTTTAAAAAAAGAACGGCGGGGCGGATTCTCTCATAAATAAGCAGACTAATGCACAATTGTTTCTAGCTAATTTGCAAAGCTTTTCGAGGCCACACCTTCCGTCAGCCAAAGGACAAGGAAACGGGTTTGTACATTTAAAAAAAAATCAAGTACATTAATTTTGCTGCGACTGTGGAATTTCTGCTTGAAGTGCAGTGCGAAACTTGGAAGAGTTTTTTGTTGTTGTGTGTATTTCTCTCCTCGTTTGGAATAAATTACCAACTCGACAAGTTTCTGTGCGGTGTAGTCAAGGCCTTTTTATTTCATCGCTGACTATTCCCAGACGTGCTCACGGTTAGCGAGGAAATAGTTACAGATTTGAATTGTGAGAGTTCATTTTAATACAAGACCAACTTTTTTTTAAACTCCTGCAGTTTACCGAATCTAGTTGCAGACGTTAATATATTCACTGCGTCTATATCCTCCTTCTGTTTTAGTGGTTGTTTGCGATTTAAAGCCGCACTTTAGGAAAGCAAGAGGCGATGCTCCCGCTCCGCGCCGTGTGATACAAGCGCTATTTTTGCAACAGAAAAGGAGCCTTTTTTCTTGTGTATGTGGAACTGTAAGGCGAGCGATGTCCTCTTCGCCATAATAGAGCGGACAAAACTCTCGACTTTAAGCAGTTAAAAGCGACCCCCACCCAGCACCATCTCTCTTTAGACAGTTGCTGTAATAGGGCCACGTTCCCATGCTAACTCTGTACTCGGTCACAGCGTGACCTGTAACTCCCCTTAAAAAAATGCATTTTTTTTCCTATTTCCCACCGCCCACCCCCTCTCCCGAAGTGCAAATCTCCTGGAATATATCAAGATAGACGTTCAAAAAAATATACCAGTAGGATCCAGGAATATTGACGCTAGGTGAAGGGAAAAGATAGAAGTGAGTTGGATGGATATGAAGAGAGTGGCAGCTCTCGCCAGGACTCGAGATGACAGTGCATGACGGTCTGGGCAGCTCATTATCCAGCTCCTATTGAGGCGTCCTTTTCAGTCAGATGCAAAGTATTTGGCAGAGTCGTTTGTCTCCGCATTGTACTTTAGTTAGGAATGCAATGGTTGTCAGTGCTCTTATTCACTTTCAAGATACTTTATTGATGAGCTCTGACTTTTAGCACTTTTCACATGTCAAGAGAAGTCAAGTGTATGCATCCACGACTTCATTTTATGCTTTGCGCGTTTCTGAGACAACCCCCCCCCCCCTCCCACACACACACACACACCCGCCCCTCCCCCCCCCCCCCCAACACACACACACACACACAACCAACCCCCACCCCGCCGCCCTTTTTTCCCTTCTGGTTGTTTTTTTTTTCTCTCTCTCTCACACACACATACGCTCTATTCCAATGGGATAAATAATGGAGACACCCTGAGCCGAGACTGGTGCTACCTATGTAACCTCAAACCAGGCGCTGAGGGGTTGCTTTGGAGTTTACTGAGGTGTGCATTAATAGTCGGGCATTCAACAAATGTAGTTCTGGTGTGTGGTCAGCTGCGAGTTCATTTTCTTCCTTTCCCTGCGATTTTCTGGCAGCCAGTGAAGTGGCACAGCCTATTGGAAATGATCAATTAAAATTAATAGAGCTTGCACTAAGCTGCCGTAAAACAGGCGCACAAGCTGCTTGCGGAGGATGTTAAATATGCTTTCTCTTTCTCTCTCTGTCTCTCTCTCCAAACGTTGGCGCATCTCCTTCAGAAAAGTTGAGGTTTAACTTATTACTGCCTCAAGAAAAGCTAATAACAGACATCGGGCAAACAAAGGGCGCGTGGGAGAGGTTTGTGAATGTTTTCTGTGCAGACACTTCAGGCCTATTTACCAGAGCCTCGAATCCACAAAGTAAATGTGTATTTAATCAGCGCTGTCAAGAGGATGGAAGCTCTCCTCTTTACTTAGAACATTACTAGAGATAGGTAATTTGTATAAATTCATCATAGACCTAATTGTCTGTGAATTTCCCTAAAAATAAAGTTTAAATAATGGAATATATATTATATACCGTAGTTATTTAAAGTGACTACTTTCCAAAGGTCATCTTAATGTGGAGATGAAAAATCAATTTAAATTAGTTCCATCCATCTCATAACTATGATTGTCAAAGCCATTGGTTCCTGAAATTTTAATATTTTAGTCATTTCCAACTCCGGCAAAATCTTCTCCTGAATGAGCAAAACGATTCTTAAAGTGTTCAATTGACGTACAATTACACTGCGAAATTTGGGAGCATTTTATCATATGTATATATAGCCTACATGGCCAGGAACATTACCCTGGAGTTATTTTACCGAATCCTGCGATAAAACTTTTATACACGCTAGTGTATCAGTAAAATCTTCCCTTGCAGGCACGGAAGGCGAATGCAGCAGTGAGGAATGTCGCTTGTGCCCGGTTGCCCGGCATGCTCGCCATCCCCCTTGCTTTGCATAAGGAAATATTTATTTGTGTGTATTTGCATGTGGTGCATAAAACCGTGTGGAGTGATTAGTGAGTTTGAAAGAGTGGATTTCCCGCGCTGCTGAGGCGCAGGGAGGAAGTGTTTTTGCTTGCGGATGATGACAAAGGTCACCCTCTGCTAATGGGCCAGTGAAGTGAAGTGGAGGCGAGGCGAACGCACCTCCTGAATTCAGACATACATTAATACAACTAGCACCATCAGCAATCAACTAGGTGTGCTCTCTCGCTCTCTCTGTCTCTCCTCTCTTGTCTTTCTCCCCTCTCTCTTGTCTCTCCCCTCTCCGCGTGTTTCAACAACTCCTCTCCTTAGTGACAGCAGATTTTATTGTCAATCTCTGTCTCCTTCGCAGGAATTTGCCCTATCTCTCTCTCTGTGTGGAGAAACTATAATTCACTGGCAAGACTAAAAAAAAGTCGCGCATCATATCCCATCTTTACTGTTTGCTGGACGTGTTGACAGCGACGCAGAATGCCCCATAAAGGTGAGTTTATTTGCTTTTCCTATATTTTATTTAGTGCAATTTTGGGCACCTTATTTAACATTTCTTAATCGCAAGGGAAAGATAAGTTTCGTAAGCTTCCATTTATGATTTATTGCCTAACTCCGATTTAGTGCAACACGATTATACATTTTAACGAGATTTTCATCATTTGTGGGTTATTTTAAAATACTGCATTGAACAAACGGCTAATTCTTAAGAGGGCACATATATAGTTGGACAATCTTTAGGAAATTCAATGGAAATCAACTAAATTCTCGGCCGTTGTATTAAACCATTCGCCAGTTTTAACTTGTGGATTGCTTTTTTATTCCTATCAAGCCGTTTACTCTCTGCTTGACTTGTATTAATGGCCACAGATTAATTTTAATCGGATTCCGCGGACACGCATCAGTTTATTTTAACATTAAGATAAATAATTTTCTGAACGATGCACCAGAGAATTTAGTAAAACCCCATTATTTGCCCTCCAGGCAAATGTAACTCTGGCGTTTCTGGGAGACGACGTGAAATGTGTTTGAGATGCTGTAACGTGGGCTTGTCTAATGTCATTTCTTCTGCATGTTTATAAGTAGTTGATGTTTATTAATGATAAGAAAGAGTAAAATAAGTCACTTTAGGCCAAAGCTTGCTGTTTGATGAAGATGCAATGACCCGATGATGCATAGTGTCAGTTTGAATTAAGCAATCAGCCGATTCATTAGTGCCGTTTGCACAGTGTTTCTAACTCATCATAACTCTGTACAAGCGTTAGGGCTTTTTTCAAAAAAAAAAATCCCAGCTCTTAAGGTGCTTTACCGTCTCGAGAATTCATGGGTTTCAGCGATTTCGAACCAAACTGTATGGTGTCCCTGTTAAAACGGAGATTAATTGAAAGGAGAGCTCCTTACTCGGCTCCAGTTCCAAGCATTCATCCCATCAATATTTTCCCTCCGCTTCAAACCGGATTCTTCTGTTTTTTAAATTTTATAGAAACATTAAATTTATAGCCAAGGCCTGACGAGAAAACCAAGCATTGCAGTCTGTGATGTATATATATATATATATATATTTAGATTGGGGGAGGGGAAGAACATAATACGCATTCGCAATTTAGAGCGAAAATATTGCACCAAATTCCGCTTCAACTAGAAACATTAATAAGACATTTAACATTTAAGAACAGACGTATACAGATCTGTCTCTGTAAGATTTAAACTGCCTACTCGATTTTACAGTAAATTATTGAGCGCTCAGTCGAGCTGTTCCCCGCCTCACCTTGTTCTAAATAGCTCTTCAAATTCTGGTCGTAAAAAAGAAATCAATGCAGATTTCTCCCTATTATGGGTATAAGTGTTCTTAACGCAGACTGCACGCATCTTAACAGTCAGAAACTGGGAAATATCCGCGCAGGTGGGAATAATATATAATTCCTACATTTGTTTAAATGCACAGAAGTTTTTTTTTGTAGAAATTCCGAATGTGGAAGTTAAAAGATAGAAAAATATAAAAGCCAGAAAATGAAATATGTAATGGCCGCTTTATTGTGAGATTTACGGGTGTGTTTTAATATATAATCCAATACTTCATAAACATGTACTCTCGGCCAACGTTGAGAGAAGGCTGGGCAGTGCAAAAGGGAAACAGTTTGACTTGAAATCGGCAGTAAGATACAATAAGATAACATTCGGCGAATTTGACGTCCGCTGTTAGACTATATATTTATATCTATATATGTATATATATAAAGGGCGGTACAGTATCCTCTCCCAGGCTGGGCCTTTGAGAAACAATTGCTAGTTCAGCACTTGTTTTTATCTCTGTGCCGAGCAGACAATAGTAAACAGTGTGTTTAAAATTCTAGCCCTGAAATATATCAGGACGCTATCAGCTGCTGATTTCTTTTTTTAATTATTGCAAAAAGACATCTTAATAAGGCAGTAAAACGACATGTGAACTTTTCAGAAAGTGATAAATTGCTTTTTGCAATCCGAGTAATTTGGAAAACATTTCCGATGGCGCGGTTAAAAAAAAGTCACAGACAAAAGAAAGCATTTTTGAAATTTAAAAAAAAAAGATGGTGCAAATGTTACGGTCCTTTCTTAAAGTGAAAAAGCACAAATTATCTCACGAACAGCGATGGCTTCCTCTGGCTGCAATTAAACGCGCGGCCATCTCCTGCTCTCTCAGTTCTCTGGATAATCAGGTAGCCACCCTTGGCTGTTGTAAATATTTACGCAGGGAAGTCTGCATGCTGGGAGAAAGTGTTTGTTTGAAGTTTATTTTTTGTGTGTGCAGGAATAGATAACAAAGCTAGTCTATAAATTATTTTCCGGTGGTGTGTGATGAATAGAAAGAAGAGGGGAGGGAGGGAAAGCGAGAGTCCTGGAATTTAGGTTCAGATGTAATAGTGAGGTGAGGTGGGGAGGGGGGGGGGGTGCATTATGCGTTATACTTATGGTGGCAAAAGGGAACAGAATGAAGTATTTCGAGAAAGAGGTAAAAAGAAAATGAAAGCTGGTCCATTTCGTTATTGTACCCCTCTTTTGCTAAACCCCGTGAATAGACTCTTTATTGTAATTGTCTCCTCGCAATTGAGCGCCCCACGGAGCTGTTGTGTCTTTTTACAACCCTTAACAATCCAATACCAGCAACATAATTACCTCCAGATACTCATAACAGAAATTACTTGTTTTATTTCGGGAGTGAGGTGGGTGAGTGAAGGAGAAAAATAGCAAAACAAAACTAAAGAAAAATTCTACACAGTCACTGTTCGATGTTGAAGAAAGTTTTTTTCCCCCCTCTACCTTGAATGAGTGTGAGTTGAAGAGTGCGCTGCGTTTAGCTGGGCGCTGTGTTGCTGGTTGGGGAGCCTGGGGAGGGGGGGGGGGGGGGGCGGTGGTGGTGTGGGGGGGTGGGGGGGGGGGGTTGGTGCTTTCTGGGTTTGGGCTGTAAGCAGAATAGAAAGCATTGTTCACTTTCTGTAGCCTTTGTCGATCAGTTCTGACCCCCTCCCGTTAGTACTTTTTAAGCACTGAGGCGAGCTAGACAGCGTGTGTCAGAATACCTAAGTATAAAAGAAGATCTAAAGACCAGGGAAAAAAGTTAATCAAGAGTAACTAAGTTCAAAAGTACGTTATAGAGTACAGTGCGCTAAGAAGTTCTTTTTGGGAGAAAACCAAGTCTGTTGATGGCCCCATAAAACCCCTACTGAAGTCCTGAGCTATCCAAATTATGCAGTGCAGAATAATATACAGTATTTTCAACGGTGAAACACCACGGAGCTTTCCAACAAGGCGCGTCCACCCAAACCAAACACGAAATATCTGAGTTTAAATATATTTACCAAGTGTTAAAAATGAGACCAATTCTTGCGCGTACTCGCGGCATTCTGAGACAGTAATCTGCACTGGGCAGAATCACCAGTAAGAATCTGAAGTTATAAAACCGGCGAGCGCTACAGTCACTTTACAACGTGAGAAACAGGAAAGCCGTGCGAGTAGGCAACGCACTTTTGGATGAGGATCTGTCGAAGTTCCTGAGTTCAATAAAATGGGTGTTTTCACTGTGGGCGATGTGAGATAGAATTCGAGTGAAAATTCTTAGCGCCTCGTCAAAGCATGTGATAGGGGGGAAAAAACACTTTGCACAAGATGGGTACACTGATTTAAAAGGACCGGCCCCGTTGTTATGCTTGTGCAACCTTTACGCGACCCATAAGCAAGGCCAAATACCTTTAAACGGTCAGATTGTTACCGAGTCATCTGATGCATATTCTGGTCTAAATAGGGTAATTTAAGAAACTGCGCCAATAATATATATATAAAACTCCCACCAGGTTGCCATAATAAACTTTTTTGTTTGCTTTTTCCATAGAGGGAAGACTTTAACTAGTGTCAAACAGATGTCTGTGGTCACAGACTGTCAACACAGGTTTCAGGCAAGTTTCAAATATTATTGCATTCGGGCAGCATTTAAATATCCAAAATTCCAACCAGCTTTTAACACCAGAAAGCCATAGGTTTGCCTTAAAGGTACATATAATTTGGCCGCCTACGGCTTCTGCGTAACATACATGTTTTGTTTTTAATCAATTCTTTTAAAATAGTTCCCTTTAAAGAATATTTTAGAGTCAGATTTCTCAGAGATTGTAGATGTATCCATGGTTGTCTGTGACTGCCCTGATTAACGCATAGTTTTATTACTATTAGAATACAATAAACAAGCCACGTGGGACTCTGGTGTAACAATTCAACATGCAGAACAGTAAGTGATGCTTCGTGTACTTTCTGAATCATCGAGAAATGTCAAATATTAACGTGTGTCAGGAATAGCTCGCTCTCCCCAAATAAGGCCAAATATTGCAGGTTCCAGAATTAATTATAAAAACATGTTTGCTTTCGCTGCGCAGTCAGACCTTCGCTGGGAATTTGTGTAAGATTAGAATTGCTGGGATGTAACCGTTGTGACTGTCAGACAGGGACCGTGTAAGAAGTGTTACAGCAATTTGTTGTTAATAAATGTGGTGCTAAACACCAACAAAAACGTCTACCTGAATTTACTAACTACTTGAATGGAAAAGAATACACGATCACCTCAATTACCTATGTTTCCTTATTTTGTAAATGCACTTCATTATCTCTTGTATCTCCGGACTCCACTGCAACATTGAGTCTGGAGCTTTATGAACGCACAAGTTCTTTGTTCCTTTCTAATCACTGTTGCTTTCTACCTGATTATTTATAATATTTAATCTCAGGCATTTGCTCCAAATTTTACGCCCCCAAAATTAAAAAAATCTCCGATTATTTTCGTCTTTTGGAAAATACATTTAGTTGCTAAAGCAAATTAAAACCTCCCCAAAGTAGATCACTGAGAAAGAAAGATGTAAATAAAAGTTCGGATACTTGCACTTAATCTTAATGGGATTAATTGAAATGGGATGTGTGTGTGTGTGTGTGTGTATGATCGAGTAAGCTGTGATGCGAATTGCTGAGGAGATATCATTCGGGTGAAGCCTTTAGTTTGTTTAAAGGTCGTGGCGGGCTCTGCGGGCTTTGTGCTAATAACTCCTGGGTGTATATGCTGCATAACATCCAAATTGCCACCATATGTTTTCGTATTAGATGACTCGCAATAGAATACAGGGCGCATAATCATTGCCACTGGGCGATTCCTCCACGCCTCAGTATAGAGACTCATACAGTGATTAAGATGTACCTCATTTCCTAAAAGAAAGTGTTGCTTCTACATATCCCTCTCCTAAAAAAAAATTGCACCCGGAAATCTGCACGTGGAAGTGTGGGGGAGGGGCGGTCTGGGGTGCAGTAATGGCCCTTGCATTTGTTAGCCAGTGTAAGGTGTACTGCTAAACGTACAGTGAGTCTTTTGATAGGGAACTCGATACTCCCACACGTAGCTGGGCGTCAATGCTCCAGCTACCTGGTCTGACGGTTTTGTTTAAAAGATTCACACCTATTGCTGCTGTTTGAGAATGCCAAGCTTCTTTCAGAACTGATGTCCTGTTTGGGTGTGTGGTATGTGAATTAATGCTTTTCTTAAAAAAAAATCATACTTGAACAATCATATTTCACATTTGTGAGAAAGTGGGTCCTAGACTTTAATAGATTATCCAAAAAACTGCGTATGTCTCATTAGTTTGTTTTTTACATGAATGCCCAGGTGTAAAGTGGGATTAAGAGAGTTAAAGTGGAATTGTATACTCGTGGTGCTAATCAACAAATAACTTCTAAAACACACAAAAGATAATGGGCTATAAATATGTACTGCATGTGTTTTTAAAATGTTAAATGGCCTAGCATTTGATTTGAAAAAAAAAACATTAAATGACTGGCGTTTTTGCATCTTGAAACAGGATTGAATTAAGTAGGGCGCGCGTCCCCGGTATCGTGATCGCGCCTAGCCCCCAGGCAACCTTAAAATGAAGCCTTCCTTTAAGGGTAATGAGTATAGTGCACGGCAGTATGAATGATATACAAATGCGGACAGAAAGGGACGTTTTATCATGCTACTATTTGTCGTGACGATGCGATTTTCAAAATAGAACAGTGTCATAAAGTGACATGTCTGCCACAAGTGTTTGGGACTGATCTTTTCAATTATCCTTCCGTGCTCTATCCAGGGAGACTTCCGCTTATTTCTCGAAATTAAGCTCAAAGTTGACGTGCAGCTAGCTTGATTTTCAAGACAAATGTCAGCAAAGCTCATCATTTTCCCTCCTTCTATATTCGGAGCTTATTTATGGCTAAGTGGCTGGGCTTTTTGGAGCCAATTTAGCAGGCGCTCCTAGGGAGAGGAGAACAGGTTCTCTAGAAGCTGGGAGCTTCCTCCAGGGACACGGTTTAACAGCCTGAGTTTCAGGTTCGGAGTCTCCATAAGATAACAATTACTGCCCTTTTCCTGTTTTTAATAAGGAAAGAGAATGACTTGTTTTGGTGTATTGGACATCTGTTGTAATTTCGGGATGATAACGTGTTATTTGTAATATTGGATTCAGTTGGTTTTGCATTTGTCAGTTCAAGAGGAATTGTTAGTTGCTCGATTAAGGCGAGCTCTCATTCGGTTTAGCGAAACAAAAATCTTGCTTTTTGTTGGCCTTCTGTGCTTCAATGTCCAGGTCGAGTGCTCGATTGCATTAATTTCGGTTTGGAGATTTGTTAGCGCACCGACGCTCTGGTTGCTCGAAAGGTACTCTGTTTTGATTGGCAGTTTTCGTGTTTAGAGCAAAAGAGCACGTTTATGGGTCAATTTCTGTTTTGCATTTGGGATCTCGAGCGGGATTAACGACCTGCGCTGTGAGCAGCGGACTTAGCTGAATTTACCACTTCGCCTCGGCCCTTGAATATGTTCGCTGTTGCTTTACCCCTAGGTCACAGTGGAGTGAACCAGCTCGGCGGTGTGTTTGTTAATGGTCGACCGTTGCCTGATTCGACCAGACAAAAAATCGTGGAACTTGCTCACAGTGGTGCCAGACCCTGCGATATTTCCAGGATCCTTCAGGTAACATTATACCAGCCCGTCGTTAATAAGTATATCTTTATATCATAGCAAATCGACCTAAAACGCATGTAAGATGTCACAGTGTGTTACTATTGCATATGCAATCAGCTTATTGAATCATTTTCTAGAAGGGGTTTTCTACAATCCAAAAATGCTTCCTAAAAATTGCATTCGTACCTTCAAAGTAATTTCTTTCAAAATTGGCAAAAAAAAAAGCAAGAAATTATCTTGAAATGATTGAGAAATGGTAAGATTTCCCCCTGCCATTTAAGGGTTTATTTTTGTATTGTAGACCCAATGTTGATGCAAAAATAAAATTAAGTTTGAAACTTTTTAAAATAACTTTGGCACGCGCCAGAAATTCTCTTGAAATCGATGCAATATTGGTACCTTTCCCATTGCCATTTAAGGTATATTTTTGTATTGTAGACCCATGCTGATGCAAAAGTCCAAGTAGTGGATAATCGAAAAGTAAGCTCAACATTGTTTAACTATATTTATATACTTATATAAATATATATTATCAAACAAAAAGAGCCATTTTATTTGTAAAACGTTTTTTGATAGAATTGCTTTCTTTTTATATACGTATAGGTTTCCAACGGTTGTGTCAGTAAAATCCTGGGCAGGTATTATGAAACTGGATCCATTAGACCCAGGGCAATCGGAGGGAGTAAACCAAGGGTAGCGACTCCTGAAGTTGTGTCCAAGATCGCTCAGTACAAACGCGAGTGCCCGTCGATCTTCGCTTGGGAAATTCGAGACAGATTGCTCTCCGAGGGGGTCTGTACTAACGACAATATACCAAGTGTGAGTAAAACATTTAATTAACTTTTAACGGAAGGAAGGGTTTATTTATTAGCACTAACGACTGCACACAGAAAGAACGCCCTATTTACTCATACATTTTTTTAAAAACCATATGTGTGATTTCATTAACAAGACCGCAGCGAAGGAGACAAAAAGTATTTGCCGCAGACATCGACTTTTCATCAAGTTAACACTTCCTGCGAATTTTAACTCATAGATACTGGCCATTTAGGAAGGAATTTAAAATAAATGCTGCTATCTTCTCCGATAGATGAATATGCAATGATATAAAGTGAAATTATTTAACTCCAGCGGAAATGTGAATCTTTTGTCATCCTGATTGCAGTGATTATTTTAAAGATTATTTTTGAATTTGGCAGTGATTGAAGCAGGTGTGTAAAAACCTGGCTGTTCACCATTTAACTTAGTGCAGTGCACGGAATCAATTAGTGTAGATTCAGTCACAACGTGTATATGTATTAATTCAACCAGATCATTGACGTTTGCGATTAATTTTATTTTGCGCTGTTTATTGATATAAATGCAGGTGAAAGGATATATAGTCAAATCTTTACGTATATGCTTCACTTAACAAACATAGAGACTGAACATTATATAAAATGTATCTCATAGATCAAATTAATATCAATTAGGTACGCATAGTTCACGTATATTTAGTTAGACTTTATCTCAGCTAGACCACTTTATGGCCTAATCGCGCACATTTGTGAATTTCAACATTCAACTGTTCACTTTAAGAGCGGAAAGATATTTAAGAAGACTGGCTGATTGGCTTTCAGGTGTCATCGATTAACCGAGTCCTTCGCAACCTGGCGAGCGAAAAGCAACAGATGGGAGCAGATGGGATGTATGATAAGTTGAGGATGCTGAATGGTCAGACAGGTGCATGGGGTACCCGGCCAGGCTGGTATCCGGGCAGTTCGGTGCCAGGGCAGCCAAACCAAGGTAAGGGCTACACTTACAAAGGCCAGCCTTTAACTGGCCGACGGATAACTCAATCTAATACGTTCCTGAATGTGTAGATAGATGGATGGATAGAGGTGCTCAGATACAGGGCTATATTGGGCAGGTGTTCAGCAAGTGGTCCACACCACGTTGTGAACATTTAAGTAAATGGCAGTTCAGGTACATCTCTTATCCAACATGATCATTTTATGATAGATCAATGGTATATTTGGTATTTGTCAACTGTTCCCAAAGCCAAGAGTCAGTGGCCTTCTGCTATCACTGCCTTTTTCTTTCTTTTTCGTTCAAGAGGCCAATTTATTGCAGTCGACAATTATGTTCAGTGTAATGTCTAAAAACAGTAAAACAGTTTCAGAAAATCATTGTGAGAGGAGAAAGTCAGGCCATCAAGCAATAGAGATGAAATTAAAGGATGCCTTTTCTGTGCGAAGTACCCAATGGCGTTACGCAGAGGAACGCTTGAAGGCATTTTGCCTATTTCAAGATTTAATTCGTGTCAGAACGTTTTGAGCACAAACAGCCCAATGCGTATAGCGGGCAAATCACCTACGTGCCCACTATAAGCGGTAGGAACTGCATCACTATAAAGACATTAAGGCCAACAAGAACTTGAATTTATATTTCACATTTAACGGGAAACCCATCCCCAGGTACTTAGCAGATTAACAGTTAATTCCTTTAAGGTGAATTGCTCAAATCATCTCACTCATGCTGTCCTGTTGCATCATTCCCATCTCCAAGTTCAGACAAGAAGTGTGGACGTTCATGCATGTTGCTATTATATTGGTCCGGAACACTACAGAGTGGGTGTGAGGCCAGTGTTCGAATTGTCTTTCCATTCAGTTGGCCAAATTATTACTCCCACTGCCCTGATTTTTAAATACGACTATGTTAGCCATTATACATACCTACACATTTATAATGAAACTTCATCATTGTGCTAAATGCTAATATTAAGGAACCAGTTAATTAGAAGAGTATCTTAAGTTTCATCTTTTTATATATCAATGGAAAAACAATCACCTGCAATTAAAACCAAGCTTAAACTGTGTGGCGGCGCTGATCTTATGTCAGAAAATCGCATGTGGCTTAAATAGTACGGCCTTTATCTACCCATCGGTAGAATAATGAATGTAAACGGGTTAAACGGCGCAGTGAAACTTTCAGATGCGAAGCCCCGGAGAGGTATATAGAAAGTACTAATTCTTGAAAAATACATTCTGATCATTGGTCAATGGCTTTTTCCTTGAACTCTTTGGCTGAAGGTTAGAAAAGGCCCCAAGTATGGTTAGCGAGGGCAAGAGAAAGGAGGCCCGGCGCAAATTTATTTAAGTGACCTTTTCTGTTAACTACACAACTACTCTGTTGACAGCACGAGAACCAAACAGCTCAGAACACATATAATTCCAGCGTCAGTCATTTTGAGAAATAAATCTATATTCCTATCTAGTTAAAAAAACACAGTGCTTGGTATAATATACTTTTATGTAAACCATATTCCAATAATACAAGAATACAAGTGGAAGTGGTTCTAAGACCTTACATTATTATGTATAATCTTCGCTTTATATTAACTGACTAGCTGACGTCGTACATGTTTAAGGTTAGCCCATGTTTATTATCGCGATAGCAGCGAGATAATTTGCAGTGTAATTGGATGTGATGTTACTGGCTGGGGTGGGGGAGAGACCGACAAGTGAATCATTTTCTGTATCCTGTGTGTCATTAGTGAGCCTGTGCGTGACAGTCATCAGCCGAGGGAGGAGGTGTCCCATCCACAACCTGCTTTTTATTCGCAGAATCAGCAACAGTGTGCGGAATATATTGTACAAAGGATGTTTCAGCCACACGCAAGAATTTGTTATGGGAACAATTCTGTCGCTATGTAATTGCTCATTAGAGAACGTTTTGTTTCTCATTAAGCAACATGAATAAGCGTCTAGTTCTAGGAGACAGCTGTAGAAATGTTACACATGAGACCCCTGGACACCATATCGCACCACTTGCCAATTAGACATGTCAGCTTTCTGAGAAGCAAACAATATAAGAAGGGCACTAGAAAGATACACAGCAGCGCATTGCTTTCTGTAAGATATCCCCAGCTTGTTATAGCACTCTTAATGAAGCCATCGACACAACTAACAACGAGTGTATTGCAACACAAGGGCGCTTTAAAAGTCCAAACTTCTAAACAACTTTAACTCTCCACTCATCACAGTAAGAGTACAAACAAACCTGGGAATGCAACCATTGCTGAGAGATTGAGTAACCGAGTGACAATGTAAAACTACAGGCATTTCCTTCTGGGTGCTTTGAATAGACCTATATATTAAGTTTAGGGGAGATATCAATATTAACTAAATAGCTGAAACTTGCATCCAATGCATTTTTATTTCAAAAGTGTTTAGTTTAATCTTTTGAATGTATTATATTTACTGTATACCCGCTGTGAATTAAATGTGGCAATTACAGAAGTCACTGCTCTGCTGTAATTTGGATATTATGTTGGATAAGGCAGTTAAAAGTGATGTTTTAAGTTACGACAATCGCTTAAATGCAAAAGACGAGCCAAAATGGTATTTATTCTATCGATTTAAATAACGGACAAAATCATTTCAATATTTTATTTCATTTCATGCTGTGTTTTTAGCCTGGTTTGGGCCTGTTTCATTTGGCTCGTAACCCGAAGTGACTGTTAAGGCTGTCTGGATATTTTAGGTGAATTGTGTAGATTGGAATCCCGAGGGAAAGCGAGGGAAATCCAAACTTGTTTACTGCAATTATACGGTAATGATGTTGGTGGAGGTGGGATTTTCTTGACAGTTGCTTTGAGCGGTTAGGACCGTGCAAGCCACGGGCGGAATCATGTCGAGCTTTGACTGCTCTACATTCGGATCCTTGATTGTTATTTAATAAATGCACAGTCTCCGGCAGACCTGAATAAGCGCGACTGTCAATTCGAGCCATAGAACGTACTGTATACTGCTTGGGATCAAAATAAAATTCAGAACAAGAACTATCTGCAGACACGACATTGTAGAACCATAGATCAAATAGCAAAGAAGGCGGCCATTCATCCCATCGTGCTCAGTCTGTGCTATTTGAATGAAGAATTCGATTGGTCCATTTCACCCACTCTTTTCCCAGGGCGCTGTAAATGTTCCCTTTCTAATTGTGTTTCTTGCTAACTTTATTTTAAACAATATTATGCAACATTACATTACAATCAACATCACTTGATGTGGCTGTTAGCACATTGCTGTTTGTGGGAGCTTGCTGTGCGCAAATTGGCTGCCACGTGTCTAACATTCTAACAATGACCACACTTCAAAAGTACTTCATTGGCTGTAAAGAGCCTTGGGACAGCTTGGGGCCGTGACAGGCGCTATATAAGTGCGGGTCTTTGCTTTATTGGATTAAATATACGTTCACCTGATCATGGATTGTAATCATTTCTTTCACATCAAACAGAGGGATAGTTTTTCCAGCGAATGCTGTGTTGTATCTGAGCAATTTTCATCAGAAATCCCTTCTGTTCTGAAGTCATTTCTCAATCGAAACATAAGGTATCATTTAGGCGGGGTTATAGAAAACCTAAAGTCATTAAATTAAAAAAATCTCAATCTTAATCTGGTTATCAATTTCTACCTCAACTTTCCTTCTGCATAGACTGATTGTAACACCGATATCAAACGTGTAATGACACATTCTTCAAGCAGCAATTGCCTCTGCTAAATAGTCTGAGAAAGAGGGCGAGGAAAGTTGTAATCTGACCTATTACCTGCGACTAAAGTGACATTGCAATAAACGAAATATACAAAATTGTAAACATTTAGCTAATAAAAATACCAAGTAACTTCGTATCGTTTTATGATTATTAAATATTTTATGCACTGTCCCTCTAATCGGTTTATTTTGCCTGCATTTCGAAGAAATCTGAATTTGTATAACACGTGGATAGAAATATAATTTGTTACGTTTGAATGCCAGACGCTGACCAATGCACAGCACGTTAAGAACCAAAATAACCTTTTTCGCTACATGTTGCGGTAAATAAAACGCAAACAGACTTTTAAAAGAAGCCACGATGAGTTAAGGGGGCTTCTTTAAAATTTTATTTAAATTAGCTTTAAAAAAAACATGCAAGCGTTATTACTGGAAATAGAAGAACGTCTCATTTAATTCTGTGTGTCGTTTTAAGCATATGGAATAACACGAGGACACAATATGTGCTTTAATATCCAAGTTCGAACTAGCTGCTGTTCTTTATCTAACTGGTCTATGGCCTTTGTATCTTTGACCAATAAAACGGCGTGGAGCAGATGTGGCCCCCAAATAATAAGCGGGACTCCCTTCCCAACATCCACATTGCTCGTTCATTCTCCCCATCCACCTCCTCACCACCCCTCCGCTCCCCTGATTCCCCCCATACCCCCTCCCTCCCAACCTGGTGCCGGGACATTTGAGCAGATTTCTAAAAGTCCATTACTCGAAGCACAAGTCAGGGTTAGGTCTCATAGGGGGAATATGGTTTCAAGCTGATTCATGTCAGCGAGCTGTGGAAAAGAAATAGCAGTATCAAGCCTGACAATAGTCTAAGGGAGACATCTCTATCAGTCGGGGGAATGGGGCATTCTGCAGCGAATTAGGGTTTAAGGATCGCTGTGACAGGTTTTTTTCTTATCTTTTTTTCTCTTATATAGCTAAAGCCTTCTATAGGATTTAGACACTTTCCCTTTCACAAGATTTATAGTGAAGGACAGAGCATTTGAGTTTGGTACGCTGAAAAAGTGCCGCAATTCGTTTGCTATCTTCTTGCTTGTTTTCCGCGTGAATGATTAAGACACTAAGAAACTAAGGAATGATTTGATTTCCCAGCGCCTTATTGTAGAAAACAAATCCTAACCCCAGCGTCAGTTGGTCTGGCTGTGGGATAATAGGACACACATTTATCCTTCTTTTTACGGATTAGGAGTAACCGGGGTATTCAATTGGTTCTTTAGGAGATTTCAAACAGCCCTTCCCTAAAATAGACATAAAAGAAAGATAACTTAATTGTCTATCGTTTGGTTTGTGTGTGTTTTTTTTAAAATTCCTGTACACTCTCTATATCAAAGACAACCAGGAATAATAGGTTTATACCTGAAACAATTGACAACATTGTTAGGTTTCCAATCACCTGTATTCAAATATAGCATTATGGCGTTGTTAAATATAACTTTAAACGCAAGATTTGATATTGTATTCAACTTGGACTAAAGGTTGGCAGCGCTTGTCATTACTGTTTCATTTGTTTAAAAGCAGTTTTTGACGATTGGACTTCGACAGCGTTCGTTTATAGATCGCTTCCGTATGCGGTTAGAAATGAAGCAAAGACGCGAGTGGAAATGTAGCCACGGCACAAACGAGAATGTTTAAATACAGCGAATACTCCCCGAATGAGTTATAGGAAATACGGCATTTGGGGAAAGTGGTTTGAAATTCGTTGAAGATCAGAACTGTGCCCAACTTCCTGTAGTCAGTTCAATGGGAAGGAAAATAATTCAAGATAATATCGTTTAAATCGGGTCTTCGATAATGTGTAGGCTCCAAATTCAACCACCAAAATTGTGCATAGCCTTCAGAGGGCTACTGCGTTAAAGATGGAAACAAATGAATTCAGATAACTGCATCGATGCAAATATTAGTCAAAAGCCATAACATGACAGAGATTAGCTCCGGAGAAAAGTGCAGTGGAAGGTGCAGCGGAGTATTACACAGAAAGTGGTTATAAAACAATGTTTCAAAGGGGGAACAGTACATCAATATGTGTGAAGATTTTATTTTCTAATCTTAGCTGAGTGTGATTTTCTTTTCCTGTTGAATAAACAGGTCAGTGCATACAGTCCCATTCACACTACTTTCCCAAATGCTTCGTCCCATTCTCCTCCTATAGAATGTTTAAGCCTAAATGGCGTTGAACAGTCCAACTCACAGGACAGTGATTAATGATAGCATCGCACAAAGGTTAACATACTTCACTGAAAAGTCTGTTGACTGCGATCGTTGTGCGACAATGTGGAGCACTGCCTGCTTGAAGAGAATCCTTTTGTTGTCTTCCCGCGATAACCAGCGATTGTATTCTCAAAATTCTGCCCACGAAAATTTGCCAACCTTCTGGCCTGGGACTGTAATAGTTTCCGTCCTCTGCTGGCATTGTACGGCTGAATGGCTATTCAAGTGTTGGCGGCCATTGCAATAGACATGAAAAAAACCCGCCCATATGGTGGTTAGAAAGATAGACAAAAATCTCTATTTTAAGGAAAATTCCTTAATCTTCAGAGTGTAGCTTTGCTAGTACAATACAGCTGACAAACAGATTTCTGTAAATTCCTAACGGGCCACGTTTTCAATACAAGTAGAACAGAGCCAGATCGTTTCTATTAATTTACAAGAGTCTGGAAAAAGAAATCGGGGGAATATCGTAAAGCATTGATTTTGAGGGAGACTTGATACAAGCATTCTCATTGGGTTTCAACCCGAATCGCGCTTTAAAAGGATTCGATCAACCATGAATCATATGAAAATTGTTATCTCATAAACCTCGCAAAAATGTTACTGAGCAGTAATATTGACAGATGTTTACAGGATTGTGCTTGCATTGTTGCAAGAGTTTAATAATGTGGAGTGTTTGCTGACAGTTACTCCCCTGCAGATCTGTTTAGTTGTTTACCCGTTCTTTACCCATCGCTTTGCCCTTTTAGTAACAGATATGAATCTGGAGAATCGAGTCTGCCTCGGTTAACCAAAGTGTTAAGGCATCAGCTATGATATTAGAGCACTCGTCACAAATTCTGTTTTTTTAAGTACTTATGTATCACAAGTAGTGAACAGTGGTTTCTTCTAAATATAAGAAAATTATAGGCTGTTATTACTGATGATATAATTGCACCCGTGCTTAGCAACTAGAGGCCAAGATTATGAGCTTTCATACAACGTTCTGGTTAAATCAACGAATGGAGAAATTCTGGAGTTCGAACCTCTGGAATGCACAGTCTATGAAGTTAAAATAACTTGGCAGGGAAGCTTTTGATAAGAAAAACTGCAATAGGAAATACAGACCAATTATTATGAATAACTAGGACTGAGAGGAAATTCTAGGGTCACCCATGTACTTTAGATGCAAGTTTCAAGTCGTTGCTTGCATAATATCGGAATAGTGCCGTGGCCAGGCCGGAGTTAGACTGCTGGTTGCCCCTCCCCCATTGAGATCAGTAGCAAAGGACTTCAACGCTAACGTTTAATGCAAAGCAGATTAGCGTCCTCCTAACACCAAAGACGATTCTATGCTAAACTTAGTAAGTTGTTAGAAGGTCCAAAAAGGCTTGGCTATTTTTAAAACGTGACTTTGCACTGAGTTTGCAGTGATACCATACCCAAGCAAAGTGTTGTGAGCCTACCTGCTCCAAATAGTTTCACACCTGACTCCAGTAATCAGGTGGCCTCTTAACCTGCGAGAATACCGCCGGGTCCACACACTGGTACAAAGATACTGGTGCCCCAAGAAGCATGCCCGATTCGTTATGAATGCTTGAAGTTTTATCTTCCCCTTCTATCTTTCAATTTCGGGTAACTTTCATTAAGGGAAATCCAGACAGCTATTTGTTTGTTGGTTAATTGAGAATTGCAGAGAATATATATCACAGAGACGGGTCATTCGATCTAACTAGTCTATGCTGGTGAGAGATGGCCTGAGTTGGAGGTGGGGGGGGGGGGGGGGGGGGTAGTGATTATAATGAAATATAATTAAAAGTAATAACAGGAAAGGAATTTATGGGGATGAATTATTTCAAGAAATTCAAACACTTTCATCTTTTTGAACGTTTAGATGTAGATAAAAGGAACCACAAGAGGGGTTGGACTATTAAGTCAAGGGTGCATTTGTACAGACTGCATAGTTACAATCTGAGATGCAAGTATCATTTGAGAAATGCTTTTATTCGAGCATACTCATGAAGGAAGCTGCTACTTATGCTGTGGGGCTGTGGGTCGTTATTGAGACCAATATTCCTCCTGACCTCGCGCTATAGTCCGCATAGGAAGCCGAGTGCCTTTAAATTTGTTGTTGCTTCCTCCGTTATTGCTCCAGATGGTTGTCAGCAACAGGAAGGAGGCGGCGAAAATACAAACTCCATCAACTCAAACAGCGACGATTCGGACGAGGCGCAGATGAGACTCCAGCTCAAAAGGAAACTGCAGAGGAACAGAACATCTTTCACCCAGGAGCAGATCGAGGCCTTAGAGAAAGGTAAGAATACGTGGAGAGAGAGAGTGAGAGAGAACGTGAATGAGAAGGGGAGTGACTTTGAGAGTGAGAAAGAGCGAGAATGGGAGAGAGTGAGTGAGAGAATGAGGACGAGGGAGATGAGAAACATGCGACCCTCTACCACTTTCGCTGTTGGACGAGCTTTCTGTTTCTTATTTTGCTATAATCCGCAAACAAACGAGAATTTTCTTTTTCCAGAATTCGAAAGAACTCATTATCCTGATGTGTTTGCCAGAGAACGGTTAGCGGCCAAAATCGATCTCCCAGAAGCTCGGATACAGGTAAACCAAAACCTTATTTCTGAACGTCTCACAACCACTTAAACTGACAGCATTGCAAAAAGTAAAACACTTGAAGGTCTTTGGGATGTTTCTGAGAGGCGTTAGAAAAATGCAAGTCTTTTTGGTAATTACTTGTCACTAAGACTTCAATAACCGTTGGCCCATGCCAATTTTAGTCGGTGATTTGCACAAAGGAATGGTATTTCTCTCTAATTGAGCCAGAATATTGGATGGAAATTTCAATCCCGTACCTTCCAAAGAGGGAGTGCCTCTTAAATATATTGCACAGGCAGAAATCCAACTTCAAATATCTAAACAAAGAACCATTCTGACATTTTAGCTTTTTTCAAACACTGTGCACTTTATATGTTTATGTTTTGTGTTGCACTTAAGTCAGGCATGACGTTGGCAGCGCTCTCACCTCTGCTAAGAAAGACTTGCATTTCTATAGCACCTTTCTTGATCACAGGACCTCCCAAAACATTTTACAGCCAATGGAGTACTTTTGGATTCAGTCATTGTTTCAATATTGGAACACGGCAGCCGATTGCACACAGCAAGCTCTCTCAAACAGTAGTGAGATAATGGCCAGATAATCTATTTTGGTGATGTCAGTTGAGGTATCATACATTGGCCAGGACACCAGGGGGACTTCATTACTGTTCTTCAAAATAATGCCATGGGATCGTTTACGCCCACCTTAGAAAGCATATGGGTTTCTTTAAGATCTAACCCGAAAGACAGCACCTCCTCACTATCACGCTCAAGTGTCAACCTAGATTTTTGTGCTCCAATCTCTGGAGTAGTATTTGAATCCCCAACCTTGTAACTCAATTGGGCCACAGCTAACACGTCAAAGAGTTCAGTCACTCTGAGACTGAATGCTGTGGGTTCAAATCCCCCACAACAGACTTCAGCACAACCTTTAGGCTGATACTTCAATGCAGCACTGAGGGCGTGCTGCAGTGTCTGAGGTGCCATCTTTTAGATGAGATGATAAACTGAGGCCTGATCTTCCCCACTGGTGAATGTAAAAGATTCTATGGTACTATTTGAAAGAAGAGCAGGGAAGTTTCGTCCAGTGTCCTGACCCTTCAACCATCTCTAAAAAATGATTGTCTGGTAATTAGCACATTGCTGTTTGTGGGAGCTTGCTGTGCATAAACTGGTGTTTACTACATTGCAGCAGTGACTTCATTGGCTGTGGCTGAGTGGGTAGCACTTTACTCTCTGAGTGACAAAGTTGTGGGTTCAAGTCCTGCTCCAGGACTTAAGCACAAAAATCAAAACTGACACTCCAGTGTACTACTGAGGGAGTGCCACACTGTTGCAGAGGTGCCTTCTTTCGGATAAGCCACTAACCTAAGGCACTGTCTGCCCTCTTAGGTCTAAATGATTCCACGGTGCTATTTTGAAGAGCAGGGTAGTCCCCCCTGGTGGACTGCCCAATATTTATCCCTCAACTAACATCACAAAAACAGATTATCTGGTCATTATCATTGCTGTTTGTGGGAGCTTGCTGTGTGCAAATTGGCTGCCCCTTTCCATCATTACAACAGTGACTACACTTTAAAAGTACTTCGTTGGCTGTAAAGGTATTGGGACATCCTGAGGTGGTGAAAGGCGCCATATAAATGCAAATCTTTCTTTTCTTCCCCTGAGTTTGCCATTCATTCACCTCTCTCCCATTTCACTCTTTTGCAGGTTTGGTTCTCCAACAGAAGAGCAAAGTGGAGGCGGGAGGAAAAGCTGAGGAATCAAAGACGACAGGCCAGCAACACCCCGAGCCACATCCCCATCAGCAGCAGCTTCAGCACCAGTGTTTATCAGCCCATCCCACAGCCCACGACTCCCGGTGAGGACAATATGCCAAGTTACAACCGTGCGTTATTCTAGGCTGCAAAACAGCAAGATAGTCAAAGCTGCCTCGGGCGGCCTTTACTGAAACCAGCACATGATCAATCACTGAATTACAAAAAAAAAAGAGCCCGGAAAGAATAGTGCAAAGTCATTAAAGGACGGAATGAGTTAAGAGAACCAGAAAGTTTAACATCACCAGCACTTTTTCCCGATATATTGTCGCTAATGTTTTATTAATTGACAAATCAATGCACGTTTAATATGAACGTCATGAACAGAACGACACGCACACATTTGTAATAAATTGAGTATTCAGACTCGGTAATTATGATTTCCCGAGAACTGAAAAGTGCAGTGATTACAATAAGAGAACATGTTAAAATGTTATCTGCTTTTGCGGCCCATTTGTCCCCAGACCCCCGAGGGCATCGTAAGAATAGAAATATGTTCTACATGGAATTGAAGTCTTAATTGGGTCAGGGCTAATAGGATACATTCCTTTGCAGCAAGAATGTTCCCAGTATGTTTAAACAGCGACTGATGGGTTCTCCATAATAGAGGGACTATCTGGTAAAAATAGACTTTAAAAAAATTTCTATCAAAGTAATTGGCGTTAGTTGCGTTAGGGTGATGATATGAACGTACAATCAAGTCGTGTAACGTGGAAAGGAAGGGTTATTAATAAATATGGAATAATGTTGTGCCTTAAAATTCTATGCAATTAATTATGATAGGTTGCTTAAATCCATCGTGTCACTGTCAATGTTTCAGAGAGTCAGTCCGCCACCACCACCCCCCCCCCCCCCCCCCCACCCCGCCAATAGTTCAATAGCTAAATCAGTTGAGTATTATAACTCAGAATTCCACAGGTCAGAATGGTGCCCAGTTGCATCACTAATCTACCGGGCGATCACAATTCCGGCGGTGCGTTAATATCGCTGGTCAGGAGATGGCAAGCATCGTCCAAATTTCCTACACCCTCACCACTGTCCAGCTGCACCTGTTAGGAGTGCATTTGAATAGATGTCAGGTGAGATCAGCCTGGCCAAGATGTGACAGACCCCACGTTCAACAGCAGAGCCCCATGTGGCTGTGGGGTAGGGTCACTTGGGCAAGTACTGGAGGAAGGGAAACTATGGTATCAACCTTCAACATAATGACGATCGAAGGAATTGATATGGTAGACAGAGAAATTATTTCCCCTGGTGGGGAAAGTCCAAAACAAGACGAGTCGAGAAGGCTATTCAGGGTGGTGTCAGGAACACAAAGGGTAGTGGAAATCTGAAACACTCTCCCCTAAAGAGCTGACCAGGCACATGGTGAGGGCAATTGAAAATGTTAAAACTGAGAATGATAAATTGATAGATCTTTGTTAGGTAAGGGTAAGTGTCATAGAACAAAGGTGGGTAAAGGGAATTAAGATACAGGTCAGTCATGGTCTAACTGAATGGCAGAATAGGCTCGAGGGGCTGAATGGCCACACTGTTATTCCTGCGATTGGACTTGTTCAGCAGGAGAGGTGTAGAGAGACCCTCAACAGAGACAACTGAGTGGCGGGGGTGTGCGTGGCGGGAAATGATCAAATGACCTAATTCCTCTCCTTAACATAATACTTGATTCAATGAGTTAAATAGAATTGAATTCATGCATTGGCTTATCAGTATGTTATTACGTCCCAAGCTAACATAGTTTCGTTTCCTCTATTTTCAGTTTCCTCCTTTACCACAGGTGCAATGCTGGGTCGAGCAGACACATCCCTTACAAACACTTATAGCGCCCTGCCACCGATGCCCAGTTTCAGCATGGCAAATAACCTGTCTATGCAAGTAAGTATGGAGCAGAGCAAACAGAATCAACAGCCATTAAATGCTTTCTCTACGGCATGCACAAACGGATCTTGTGTTTTCCATTTGTTTTTCGACAAGTCGCCAGTGTCCAGCCAAACGCCGACTTACTCCTGTATGCTGCCCAACAGCCCATCAGTTAATGGACGCAGTTACGACACATACACGCCGCCTCATATGCAGTCACATATGAACCCCCAGTCCATGGGCACCTCGGGGGCCACATCCACAGGTAAGACTCTCGAGAAGAGGCACCGAAAATCCTTCCCACCTTATATATCAGCACCATATTTGGTATTTCCAGCAATTTCTGTTTTTATTCCAGTTATATTTTGCTCACCCCAGTTCTCACTGAACCAATCCCTGTAAAGAGCATTCTTACTAACCACTCATTTAGACCTTTTAAAATCTCAGCTTTTCCCTCAATGAGTATTTTTGAAAGACACATAAACAGATACCAAGAATTAATAATCAATGAATATTAATAGATTTTGTGCTTGACGCATATATAAACGAACTAACTGGTTTTTTGAATTTGGAGATTGCAAAATATTTCGTTTTATGAATACAATGTGACAATCGGATCATCACTTCTCAAAATGTGCTTCATAAGCATTTGAGGTTAAAGTGAAGGAACACTGGTGAAACACTAAGTCAAAAATAAACTATTTCAATTGCCTGAGTTAATTGTGTGTACTGCTTAAAATAGCACAGATTTTAGCACAAGTGTGGCAAACATTATTAAAGATCCCCAATTCTCTGAGGACTGGAGCACTGAAGTCATATAATAAACAAGTTATTTTCTTTTGGAATTGTTTGGGGAATTATGAGTCCTTGGTAATAAATAAATACTTCTGTTTTTCTTCTGATTTTGTTTTGTAGGATTTCAAAATTATCCCGTAGCACAACATCATTGTTATTGTTGTAAAATTAGATTTTTAAAAATAACACAATGATCGCGTGCAAAATAAAAGCAGTGGATTAAGAGCTGAGAGGATTTTTTTTGTGTGTGTGTGTATGTGTATTTTAATAGTTTTGATTTGATTTCCCCAGGACTTATTTCCCCTGGAGTGTCTGTACCTGTTCAAGTGCCAGGAAGCGAACCGGACATGTCTCAGTACTGGCCCCGATTGCAGTAAAAGGGAGAATGGAAAGAGACTGTGGAGAGTCGGCTGCCCAGCAGTATTTGTTTCTGAGGAGACTCTGAAGGTATCTTTGTTCTGGGACTGCGCCCGTTGCGCTCACTTTGAGAAGACTCACGTGGACTTGTGTGGTGCCAGGCGTGTGAAGTCAACGGAACAAAACGTTCCTTCCCCCACCCCCCTGAAATTCTTCACTTGGTGTATTATTTGTAAATGGGCATTTCTGTGTTTAAAACAAGAACAACTAGACTCGATGGATACTTGGTACACGTTCGTCATGGAATGATTACAAGACGTCATGGGCAACGTAGCGGCCACCAATATCGAGTACTTCTGCCGCTACATTTCTAGACTTATGGACTTTGATGTTACCAACTCGTACCATTGCATTACACTAAATTTTATTTTGGGGTTTGGGGGGAGGGGGAGGGGCTGGGGTGGGGGAAGGGAAGCCAACTTAGTTGTGTATAAGCGAACTGTATCTGTTTGGTTTCGCCCAAGGTCGTTGACAGATAAGTTTGTGTGCAAAGATAACAGACCTTCAAGGAAGTGGACAATTTGGTAGATAAAGGTAGATTGTGTCTTCGATATACTCCAATTTGTTATGTCGAAATGTAAGTATTTGTCTTCCCTAGAAATCTCCCAGAATGATTTCTATAATAAAGTTAATTTCATTTATATTCACCCGAATACGCTAGAGATGATTTATATCCACCCATGCATCTTTATAGCCAACAACTTTCTATTTTTCTTCGTTAACTCCGTGCAAGCTAATTGTTCTGATATTTGTATATAGGTAGCTGTCACGTTCAAACTTTTATTTCTCGTGCAAGTAAAACGATGTTTCATACAAAATTAAAATGATTATCAAGAGTTTTAAAACATTAAGTGTTTCAGTTATGTTCGATTGCATATCAAAGCTTCAGTCAAGAATGATTTCCAAGAGATACCAAAGCATACTTTTCAGTTACTACCTGCCTGTTTTTAAACACAGTATTGTGTTAATTTCTTTTGTCAATAAATTCGGAGGGAGTTAGTCTTTGGATTTATGGTGAACCAATCGCTTGCTTTCGAAAAACTACCTTTACCTGTTTAACTGACTTAATTTTTTAAATGGAAAAGTAAAATAAACGTTATGTCAATGGACTTATCATGGAATTCCTAAAATGATCTTACATGTCAACATTAGACTTTTAATCATTCTTGGATGGGTGAGTTGATAAACGTAACTGGTGATATTCACGTTATAGATGCAGTAAGCATTTTTTAAAGTTCTGGCTTAAACACTGTAATTTTTGTTGTTTACACAGAATACAGCTACTAGCGGAAACAAACAACTTGTAAAAATGTACATATTTTGTACAAGTATTAAAATGTCGATTGAAGGGTGACACCCCCTAAATTATCAATTATGAATAATGTCGTTCTTTACGCAATAGCTAAAGTCATCCATTCCTATTGCATGAGGTCAAGTCCCTTGCTGTTGCAGCAAGATCCCACATAACATTGGTTAGAAACATCGTCAAGTTATTTAAATGAAGGAAACTAGGCGGAACAAGCATAAATGCTACCAACTTTAAAATGTTTTCTCCATCTCATTCTTCATTTCTCTGTAAATAATCAACCACAGCTTACAGCAGAAGGCAGGAAATATGCATGCTCCGGTTTGCAATAAAGGAAACCCAGTTAATTCTTCCAATGATGTTGACGCTAATCAGCTGAAAATTTAAAAGCTGAGCTCGGTAGATTTTTGTTAGGTCAGGGTTAGAAGAACGAAAGCGGTTAGATTTAATTAAGATGCAAATCAGTCACGATCTAACTGAATGGCGGAACAAGCTCGAGGGGCTGAATGGCCTACTTCTGTTCCAGAACTAAATGGTAAGTAGTGTGGAGTAAATTTATAATTTTCATCAGGCAAAACTTCGCTTATAATAAGCGTTTGTCAGAATTTACTCAGCAAAGTAATAGAGGCAAAACTATTAGGGTTATTAAAAGTTAAGGCATAATTCTACCGCCATTCTGTTCTGTATGCAAAACAGTTTGGGAATTGCGTGGAATAGCCAGTACAGTTCGGGAATCTGATGCTCACCTGATTCTCAGTTGTACTAAAACCAAATGCTGTGAAAACTCATCCAAGGGAGCAACTTGCACCAGGTGCAGTATAACTCCGATCCAGTGCAAAGAAACATGGGAAGTTACAAAAGTGCTCAAGTTTGGACATCCTCAACACTTTGCAAATGTATTTTTTTCCAGCATTTTTAATCTTAGGACAAGTCAAATGCTCCCATCCTCACTCAGACAAAGCTTGCTTCTTCAAGGAATTCAAGCAACCTTTCTGTCCTTATGCTCCAAATATGTACCGTTCAGCCAAGACATGTTCCAAGTGTTCTTTACTAAGGTCTACTTCACAACGGAGCCCTCATTAATTGGGTCAAATCACACAGAAGAAAAACATAATTCCCAAATGTTTACAAATCTAAAATTTCCTGTCTTACTGGAGGTATTGAGCTTAAACATGTCTCAACCTTTAATTTACAAAAAACCCAAAATACTGCGGAAAATAAAAATCACAAATGAAAAAAAAAACTAGAAATACCCAGCAGCTCAAGCAGCATCTATGGAGATAAAGCGTTAACGTTTCAGAAAGATCATCAACGGAAAAGTTAATTTGTTTCTCTCGTCACAGATGCTGCCCGGCCTGACTGTCTCTAGCTTTCTCAGCTGTTATTTCAACCTTTAATAAGAATGATTTTTCTTTCGGGAGTAAGCTCTCCGCGAGCTGAACGTCACCTTTCTGTGGCCCGCTTTCTGTCAGATTATATCTGCAGAAATTTAGTTAATGCAGCAAGTGTATTGAATATTAGGAAACAGACCATTTTTAAGTTCAGTTAATTCGTTCTATAACCCATAGTTATTGAATCATGTTACTGGTGGCATTGTTTCCTGGAAATTGTAAATTGTGTCTGTATTGGAAGTGTGAAGCAGTTTAATGATTCAGAGCGAAAACTTAATTGGGTCCAAACAGAGTGGGTTCCTTAGAGGAGGAAGTCTCCGCTTGTCAAGTTGGACCCTGATATGTGTGACGACACTTAGTCTTCAATCGTGCCAGTTTAAAACTCTCACGCGTATGCCCTTCATTTATTGAGACCATTTATTAAAAGTACAGATGGTAGGATGTGAATAGGAATTTAGGTTGCAGAAATGCTGCCAGTTTCACGTGAATATAAAGTAGTGTAGGGTGTGCATGGGGGCGACACGTCTGCGCACTAAAACCAAGCGTGAGATCATCCTCCTCCCCCACTTTAACTTCACTCCAGTCAAGAGTGTAACTTCAGCCAGTGCAAAGATGCATTTCAAAAATACCCGTGCTGTCGGATGGACCTCTTGAGACCTTTTAATGGGATGCTTTAATTAGGAAGGAAGTAGACACTTTTCTAGCCTACCATTAGAAAAATAGCTGCTGGGAGATTAGATCTCGGCTCCATTGTCAGTGCAGTTGGACTGGGGTCAATGTGAACCATATTAATATAAAAGCAAAATACTGCAGATGCTGGAAATCTGAAATAAAACAAGAAATGCTGGAAATACTCAGCAGGTTTGGCAGCATCTGTGGAGAGAGAAGCAGAGTTAACGTTTCAGGTCAGTGATCTTTCATCAGAACACGTGTTCCCTGCAACCAGTGGATGCTGGCTGCAATGTAAAAATATTTATATAGCACCCCAAAGAGCTTTACAGCCAATGAAGTACTTTTGAAGTGTAGTTCCACAACAAGGGACCCAGAAACAGCAATGAGATAAAGGCCAGACGAACGATTTCAGCGATTTTGGTTGAGGGATAAATATTTCCAAGGACACTTGGGGAGAATTCATGGGTAACCATTATTTTTAGAAACACGTCATGTCTAAGGAACTTCGCATGTTATATTTTTTTAAAATCCTTCGAACAGCATTACCTGAACCTGCTAGGTGCCTTTTGAAAGAATAATCACAAATCACGAGTATATATTTTCATGCTAAAATTAAATAAAATCAAAAAAGTGAGAAAAATGCACACTACAAGGATCAATATTTGGGCAGGGGGAGATTACATTGGTACCCAACCCTAACATCCTCCAACGTTTCATTTTGCCTCAGTATAAGATGTTAAAAGACAAAGCTTAGTTTAATAAATTTTCCTTTATTCATTGGTGTCATCTTCTTCCCAGAATGTTGACTGCCATGGATCTCCACCTTTGTCTGTCCTGTGCTGCCCTTACACATTCCGCATCGGCCAACCGCATCCAGTCCATTATATCTGTATCCATTTTCTTCTCTGCTTCCCTATTTTATGTTTTCCATCGATCGTTCCTTCCTATAATTGTCTCTACCTTCTGCTCTAATGATGTGACATTGTATCTTTTTCTCCTTGATGTTATGCACTAACCTCCTCTTTTCTCCAGCCATTTCCACCACTTCCTCATTGGTCTTTCTGTCTGTGTAAGTTAAGTAGAACATCCTCTGATATGTCCACATCTCAAATGCATTCAACTTATCAATAGTCTCTTTACTTGTTGTCCATGTCTTCGAGGCATATAACAAAGATGACAAAATGTAACACCTCAGCATTCTATTCCTAAGATTCAGGGTTAGTTTCTTTGATGTTAACAAGTACTTCCTTCTGACAAAGAGGGTCTTGGCGATCTCAGTTCTCCTTTTATTCTTTCTTTAAATTCACAGCCCAGTTTGGTACAACCTATAACTATAATTCATTTGGGAATTATGATTGAGTGGGGTCCACTAAAATGATACAAAAACACTTGGAACAAAGGATTTGAAACAAATTGTGAAATTTACATTTACAGTACAACATAAGCACCTGGCTGATGTGCTGAATAACTCGAATAATGGTAGAGCTACTCATTAACTTGGATATTTGGTTTAAGGTTATATTTCCCTGGCATTGGCTATATTTATTTTGCTAATAACTTTTCAGAATGTTATTCAACAATATTAAAATACTGTATCACTGTAAGGACTGGTGTGAGGGCACCAGAGCTGAGTTGCACTTTAGAATTATCTGTCGAAAAGAGCACATTTGAAACAATATAGAATGCAATTTTCGATGGTTATTCTCCAATAATTTAATAATGATGCTGTTGTCCCTTGATTGGTAGAGATGTGTGATAATTATCTTAATTAAATGATTTTGAAACTTAAAACATTTTACATTCATGGTAGAAAGCTTCATCCAACTGTTCCCAGTTTTTCTCATTGCCACTGCACATATTTCAGAACATCAATTGAAATACATAGGGAGAGGGTGCAAGAAAGTCTTATATTAGAAACTACATGATCAAATGCAGTCTTCAGGTGAAGCAGGGTTGGCGGTGGTGGTGGGCAGTGGGCGGGGGGGGGGGGCGGGGGGGTGGTGAGGGGTGGTTGGTGGAGATGTAGGTAATCGGATTGGGATGTGCAGATATAATTCAGTCCCCATTTTAAAGCCAGTGCTTCCAATGGGGGATCAGGGTAACAAAGGTAGATCCTATCATACGTATGGAGATAGGATGTAGAATGGTAAAAGTAAGATGAAAAAAAATTGTAAGTTAGCGTGGCTAAAACACACCAATTCCTTTTTACCACCTGAACCATTTTGCTGCCATTTTATCCAACACCTCTGTGAAGTGCCTTTATTCCATATTGATGGCCATACCCTCAGCTGTCTAGTCCCTCAGCTCTGGAAATCCCTCCCTAAACCTCTCTCCCCCTCCATCTCTCTCTCTCTCTCCACCTCCTTCTCCTCCTTTAAAATGTTCTTTAATTTCTACTTCCATGGCCAAGTTTTTGGTCACCTGTTTGATATCTCTTTATGGGGCTCAGTGTCAAACTCTGTCTGATAATGGTCCTGTGTTGCACATTGGTTCATTGATACCATGTTTAGTATTGTATAAATTTAAGTTGTTATCGTATGTTAAAGGCACTGTAAATGCAAGTTATTGCTGAGATTTTTTGTGTTAAATTTCTTGGTTACAAAAATACAGTTCATCACTTATATTTAGAGATGGTTTTGTAATTATTAATGAACATCAGTCAGACTAGCAACAATACCTGAAACTTTTATAAAGCTGCTGAAGAAGACGTGAGGTAGATGATCATGTAAAACGACCACAAAATAATACAGAATGACCATTTCTGGGTCCTTGTTAGAATCTTATTTTAAAACATAATTTGAGAATCCAAGCTAAGTGGTTAAAAGACAGTGAGAAGAAAAAAAAAATCTTCACGCAAAAGGTTGTGACAATGTGCAATGCATTCTATCCTGTAACACTATAGATGTAGAATCTATTAATGTGCTTAAAATTGAGTTAGATGCTTACTTTAGATTGAAGGGATATAAAGAATTGGAGGGTTGGAATTAAAAAGATGCCAAGGAAGCATTGCTTCAATGAGCCAAATGGTTTACTCCTGTTCTATCCAAAACCAACACAATATTCTCACTATTACCTGGGTTCAACTGAAACTAGTATGAAAATTCAATTTGTAAGGTGACAGCATGTACTTGGCAGAGCTCAGGGTAGCAATAATATACTTTGAGATGATGCATGTAATCTTGATTTTTAATAACAAATGGTATACCTTTCATGTAGTAGCAAGTTAACTGTTCAAAGGTTCAGTCAGTTTTAGATGATGCAGTGATCTGACTTTCATCAAGACATTTTTTTAAATAGTTTTTCTGTTTGGCAACCATTTTTATTCCTCGTCATCTTCTCAAAAGCTTCTATAATTCTGGTGAATGATATTCAACCTTAAATATCTTAATCTTTTTCAAATTCATTTCAGGTAATTTGACCAATCATAGCAAATAAATTCACTGTTACCAATCAAATTATAATTTATCTAGAAGAAAGTCTGCAAAATTTAAGATGCCAAATAAGCTACTATATTAGTTAGTGATTATTTTTATTTCAAGAGGAGAGTAGGATTAGTTTAGGATTGTACCAGGACAGAATCAGCACAAACACAATGGGCTAAATGGCCTCAGCATATGTTGTAATCTTTTACAGTTCTATGATTTTACTACACCTGGTTATGAGCTTCAAGGCCAGGGAGAAAATCCTCTTTCATTTGTCTTGAATTGAACGAGGCAATTGCATCAATAACTTTACCTATCACATCAGCATTTATCTATATAGACTTTAATGCTGTTGGTTACATGACCAGGGAGAATAAATCCCCATCTTTCACTGAGGCGCGCGCGCGCACACACACACACACCCTTGAAAATAATCCCATCGTATCCATTTTATCTAAATATTCACTGCTACAATTTTTAGGCAAACACAGATAAAACAAAGCCTTTTATTTATTTGGCTTGTTCCTCATCTTCATTCAGCAATATCTACACTACGCCACCAAAATTAATTTGGGAGAATTAGTGTAATGTACCCTAAAATTTGACTTTTAGTTCCTACGATTCATTTGGGTTGTTTTTACAATGCCTAATCATTAAAAGTAATTTATGACAAAAGGTAATGCAATTTCCCAACTGCAGTCTTCGAGAAACTTAATTTTTTCTTAGACAATATTGGGATAAAGTGCTTGATTAGAGTTCCTACTTTGTGTTTTGAGTAGCTTGTGCATCACATTTCATAGGAAGATATGAACATACATACGAACATACAAATTAGGAGCAGGAATAGGCCACTTGGCCTCTCGAGCCTGCTCCGCCTTTCAATAAGTTCATGGCTGAACTGATTTCTCTACATTACCACCTACCCCTGATAATCTTTCACCCCTTGCTTATCAAGAATCTATCTACCTCTGCCTTAAACATATTCAAATACTCTGCTCCACTGTCTTTTGAGGAAGAGAATTCCAAAGTCTCACGACCCTCTGAGAGAAAACATTTCTCCTCATCTCTGTCTTAAATGGGCGACCCCTTATTTTTAAACAGTGACACCTAGTTCTAGATTGTCCCACAAGAGGAAATAACCTTTCCACATCCACCCTCAGGATCTTATATATTTCAATCAAGTCACCTCTTACGCTTCTAAATTCCAATGGATACAAGCCTAGCCTGTCCAATCTTTTCTCATAAGACAGCCCGCCCATTCCAGATAGCAGTCTAGTAAACCTTCTTTGAACTGCTTCTAAAGCATTTATATTCTTCCTTAAATAAGGAGACCAGTACTGTATACAGTACTCCAGATGTGGTCTCGCCAATGCCCTGTATAGCTGAAGCATAACCTCCCTACTTTTGCATTCAATTCCCATCGCGATAAATTATAACATTCTATTAGCTTTCCTAATTATGTGTTGTACCTGCATACTAACCTTTTGCGATTCATGCCCGAGGACACCCAGATCCCTCTGCATCTCAGAGCTCTGCAATCTCTCACCATTTAGATAATATGCTTCTTTGTTATTCTTCCTGCCAAAATGGACAACTTCGCATTTTCCCACATTATATTCCATCTGCCAGATTTTTGTCCACTCACTTAACCTATCTATATCCCTTTGTAGCCTCCTTATGTCTTCTTCACAACCTACATTCCTGCCTATCTTTGTGTCATCAGAAAATTTAGCAATCATACCTTCGGTCCCTTCATCTAAGTCATTTATATATGTTGTAAAAAGTTGAGGCCCCAACACTGATCTCTGTGGCACACCACTCGTTACATCTTGCCAGCCTTTATTTATGCCTACTCTCTGTTTCCTGTTAGCTAGCCAATCTTCTATCCATGCCAATATGTTACCCCCTACACCATGAGCTTTTATTTTTTGCAATAACCTTTTATGTGGCACCTTATCAAATGCCTTCTGGAAATCTAAGTACAATACATCCACCGGATCCCCTTCATCCACAGCACATGTAACTCTCTCAAAGAACTCCAATAAATTGGTTAAACATGATCTCCCTTCACCAAAACCATGTTTACTCTACCTGATTACCTTGAATTTTTCTAAATACCCTGCTATAACGTCTATAATAATAGCTTCTAACATTTTCCCTAAGACAGATGTTAAACTGACTGGCCTGTAGTTTCCTGCTACAACAAAAACAAGAAATGCTGGAATCACTCAGCAGGTCTGGCAGCATCTGTGGAAAGAGGGTGTAGTTTCCTGCTTTCTGTCTTCCTCCCTTTTTGAATAAAGGAGCACATTCGCTATTTTCCAGTCTAGCGGAACCTTCCCGAATTTAGGTAATTTTGGAAAATTAAAACTAAAGCATTAACTATCTCACTAGCCACTACTTTTAACACCCTAGGATGAAGTCCATAAGGACCCAGGGACTTGTCAGCCCACAGCTCCAACAATTTGTTCAGTATCACTTCCCTGGTGATTGTAATTTTCTTGAGTTCCTCCCTCCCTTCCATTTCCTGACTTACAGCTAATTCTGGGATGTTACTTGTATCCTCTGTAGTGAAGACCGATGCAAAATACCTGTTCAATTCATCTGCCATCTCCTTATTATCCCTTATTAATTCCCCCGACTCACTTTCTATAGGACCAATGTTCACTTTGTTAACTCTTTTCTTTTTAAAATATCTATAGAAACTCTTACTATCTGTCTTTATATTTCTAGCTAGCTACTCTATTTTTACCTTCCTTATCAATCTTTTAGTCTTTGCTGTTTTTTATATTCTGTCCAATCTTCTGACCTGCCACCTATCTTTGTGCAATTATATGCTTTTTCTTTAAGTTTGATACTATCTTTAATGTTTTAATTAACCATGGAAGGCGAGACCTGCATTTGGAATTTTTCTTTCTCATTGGAATGTATCTATTCTGTATATTCTGAAAAGTCCCCTTAACTGTCTGCCACTGCATCTCTATTGACGTATCCCTTAACCTAATTTGCCAGTTCACTTCAACGAGCTCTGCTTTCATGCCCTCATAATTGCCTTTATTTAAGATTAAAATACTGGTCTTGGACCCACTCTTTTCTCCCTCAACCTGGATGTAAAATTCAATCATATAATGATCGCTGCTACCTAGGGGCACCTTAACTATGAGGTCATTAATTAATCCTATCTCATTGCACAATACCAGGTTCAGTATAGCCTGCCCTCTGGTTGGCTCCAGAATGTACTGTTTCAAGAAATTACCCCAAAAACATTCATCTAAGCTACCACTGCCCATCTGATTTTTCCAGTCTATATGTAGGTTAAAATCCCCCATGATTATTGATTAGATTAGATTAGAGATACAGCACTGAAACAGGCCCTTCGGCCCACCGAGTCTGTGCCGAACATCAACCACCCATTTTTATACTAATGCTACACTAATCCCATATTCCTACCAAACATCCCCACCTGTCCCTACATTCCCTACCACCTACCTATACTAGTGACAATTTATACTGGCCAATTTACCTATCAACCTGCAAGTCTTTTGGCTTGTGGGAGGAAACCGGAGCACCCGGAGAAAACCCACGCAGACACAGGGAGAACTTGCAAACTCCACACAGGCAGTACCCGGAATCGAACCCGGGTCCCTGGAGCTGTGAGGCTGCAGTGCTAACCACTGCGCCACTGTGCCGCCCCTTCCCTTGCTGTACCTTTCTGACAAGCTTGCCATTATTTCTTCCTTTATACCCCGTCCAACAGTGTGGTTAATGTTAGGTGGCCTGTACACCACTCCCACAAGTGACTTCTTGCCTTTATGATTTCTCATCTCTACCCAAACTGCTTCTACACCCTGGTCTCCTGAACTTAGGTCATCCCTTTCTATTGCGCTGATACCATCATTAATTAACAGAGCTACCCCTCCACCTTTTCCTAGCTTCCTGTCCTTCCTAAATGCCATGTACCCTTTAATATTCAGGTCCCAATCTATGTCATTCTGCAGCCATGTCTCTGTAATGGCTATCAGATCGTACTTATTTATTTCTATCTGTGTTCTCAGTTCATCTGTTTTGTTTCAAATGCTACGTGTATTCAGATACACAGCCTTTAGCTTTGTCCTTTTATTATTTTTGTAACCTCTAGCCTTATCTGTTGATTTACTCTTAGATTTGTATGCTCTCTCCCTTCCTGTCATAATCCGTTTATCATTTCCCATATTAATACCTTTCTCTCTTGCCTTGTCTCTACTCCTTGTTTTACCATATCTTCCAAAATTTGATCCCTTGCCCCCACTATTCAGTTTAAAACCCTCTCTACTTCCCTAGTTATGTGGCTCACTGGAACACTGGCCCCAGCAGGGTTCAGGTGCAGACCATCCCAACGGTACAGCCACCACTTTCCCCAGTACTGGTGCCAGTGCCCTACGAACCGGAACCCACTTCTACCACACCAGTCTTTGAGCTACGCATTAGTTTCTCTAATCTTATTTGCCCTATGCCAATTTGCACATGGCTCAGGTAATAATCCAGAGATTATTACCTTTGAGGTTCTGTTTCTTAATTTAGGGCCTAATTCCTCATACTGACTATGCAGAACCTCTTTCCTTGTCCTGCCTATGTCGTTGGTACCTACATAGACCACAACAACTGGATCTTCCCCCTCCCACTGTGAGTTCCTCTCCAGCCATGAGTAGAAGTCCTGAACCCTGGCACCGGGCAGGCATCACAGCCTTCTGGACTCTCGCTCTTTGCTGCAGAGAACAGTGTCAATCCCCTGAACTATACTGTCCCTTACTACCACTACTTTCCTTTTTTCGCCCTCCACTTGAATGGCTTCCTGTACCATAGTGCCATGGTCAGGTTGCTAATCCACCCTGCAGCCCCCACCCTCATTCAAACAAGCTGAAAGAACCTCAAACCTGTTGGACAACTGAAAAGGCTGAGGCTCCTGCACTCCTGCCCTCTGGGTCCCCTTACCTGCCTCAGCTGCAGCCACACTCCCCTGTCCCTGACCACCGACCAAACCAGAAGACCCTATCCTTAGGGGTGTGACCGCCTCCTGGTACAAAGTGTCCAGGTAACTTACCCCCTCCCTGATGTGTCGCAATGTCTGCAGCTCGGACTCCAGTTCAATGACACTGAGCAGAAGCTCTTTGAGCCACAAACACTTACTGCAGACGTGTTTGCCCTGGATCACACTGGCATCCAGGAGCTCCCACATGCTGCAGCCGTGGCACATCACCTGTCCTGCCATCCTTAATGTGTTTCAATTAACTACTTAATTATTTTATTCAATTATAAACCTTGCAGAAGGCATTACTATGGATACCTGCCACCCATGGGAGCCGTATAACCAAGTGACCCAGTAATACTTTCCAGACAAGCATTATTTAATTTTTAACTTCTACAATATCTGTAGGGAGTAGTTGAAGAGACTTATAATTGACATTCTTAGGAAATTAAGACAGAGTATTCAGTTTTAAATGCTTTCAATGTTTACAAATGTTGACAGTAAGGACAGTTTACTGTTAAAAAGTAGGAAAGAGTTACTTTGTCATGGGGCAGATAGTTGCTCTTTTCAATTGAAAGATAATTATTCTTACAAAATAAAAATAGAAGACAGTTTAAATGCACAACAGATTGAGGCTGGAGGTCAATTGAAAATTCCAAAACTGAGATTGATGGATTTTTATTAGGCAAGGGTATTAACGGGTTACGGAACAAGGATGGGTAGATGGAGTTAAGCTACAGATCAGTCATGATCTAATTGAATGGTGGAGCAGGCTAAAGGGAGTACTCTGTTCCTATGTTGGTAACCATCTGAAGGAGAAAGATAGGTTAACATTTCATGTGCAACAATGGGTATGTTCTCTTTTCCACTATTCAAGTTTTTAAAATTCCAATATCATTGTTGCATTCTGTAACAAATGAATATATTCCTCAATGGGTTGATTGGCAATAATTTCAAAGCATCAATTTTGTTCTTTGTTAATTAGTTTGGGAGCAGGCTGAATCCAGGGTAGTTCACTTATGCACCTTCGTTTACATTACTTAAAAGTTATTGATATCTATTTGATTCACTTTGTCTACAAAATGTCCCTACCAGCAGATAATTTTACACTGTTGTATTACTATATGGACAAAAGGTTTCACTTGAAACTATCTGTCTAATCTTTTGTTGAAACAGTTTGAATGTCAAGCATAATTGTTGCTGGTTGGTTTCGTGCAGTTTGTCTCTATACCAAGAATGTGTTATTTGGCATGCACAACTAAAAGTATCTGATTGAAATATTAACAGGAAAACATATTACTCCCCATTGATAAACATCCCATTAGACCCTGCAGACTAATCACAAAGAGAAATCTATCATTCAACAGTAATATTTACCAGATGGACTGCAGTGGTTCAAGAAGGCAGCTCACCACCACATTCTCAAGGGCAATTAGAGATGGGCAACAAATGCTGGCCTGGCCAGCGACGCCCACATCCCATGAAACGAAAAAAAAAGAGTAAATGAGGATTCTGTCACTTCTTCCAAGGATTGGGGGAGGGTAACATTTCTTTTTCCAGATAAAGTTTGATGAAAAGTGAACAAACCTATCATCCTGTGGCAAGTTAGCTAGATCTGAACTCTGTACCATAAGCACAGAAAATGAGTATGTCACTCTTACAATGCTGAATTTCATCTTTACTTTTAATTAGCAATAATATAACAAAACACATCAAAGGTGAAACCAATACAGTACATTTAAACTATGGAAAATGGGGGGAATTCATAGTTAGAGATGAAATTTACTGTCCATAATACATCCAAATAAAATGGCTGCAAAATTCAATGCAAAGTTTTTAAATGATCATCTCCTAAAACTACTATTTGCCTGTTTGAATGCTAAGTGCTCCCTTGAGGAGAATTTGGAGATTATTGTCATTAAATAAAAAAAACGTGCTTTATCTATCTGGTGAGCTGGTTACTAGGGAGCAGTGTAAAATGTATTAAATACACATTGGAGGCAGCAATAAATTTTACTATTTCCCCCAAGACAGGTGGTTAGGTTTGCTATAGCAGATCTTTTGTTGCATTAACTTTTCTTTACAGAAGGTCATATGACAAACTGCATTTGTGTTTCTCTCAATAAAAAATACCGCACTTCAAGTGTTGGTTGTGATTTTTTCTCGGCTCATTTCCCTGAAATAGCATCTGTGTTATATAATTATAACATTGTCATATTCATTTTAAAAGGATAGCAAATAATATGGCACTTACAACCTTTTATTCTAACCTTATTATCCATATTGCAAGCTAGTGACTTGAGGAAAGCTAAACATGGCAGGAATGTTAATGTATGTGTCAGAACGTCACGGAGCATCTGGAGAAAAGACTTTTCACCTCATCACACGAGATGAAGAAGTCTGTTCAGCTCACTTGATCTCACCGCTCCAGAATACACCAGCTACTTGTATTTGCCTTAAAGAAATTTGCCTTTAACATAGTAAAATGTCTCAAGGTGCTTCACGGGAGTGTAATCACAAAAGATTGACACTGAGCGAAAGCAGGTGATATTAGGGCATCTTACCAAAAGCTTGATTAAAGAGGTAGGTTTTAAGGACAGTCTTAAAGCAGAAGAGAAAGACGTTTAGAGAGGAAATTCCAAAGCTTGGGCCCTAGACAGCTGAAGACACGGCCACCAATGGTGAAGTGAAGGAAGTGGGAGATGCACAAGAATACCAATCATCTTCCCATCACACGTCAACATCCAACTGTTCCCTAAATGAGTTCAATGCTCTGTAACCACCCTTCCTAACAACCCTTGTCAGCTGTTGATCACCCTTTGGGGAAAAAAACTTCCTGAGGTCTGTCCTCAATTTGGCCTTCTGTACAGACATGGTATCACATTACTGGTACAATCCCTGTTTCAGTTATCAATAATAATAGATATTTTTTCAAGTTTTCAACAAGGTTGCCATATGTGCCATCTAGAACTGGTTTGTGCTTTTACATAACGTAGTTGTCCTAGATGGACATGTAACCTTTAAATTTTCACACTTCAGAATTGCCACCTTGCTATTCAATATCTTATTTAGTGTTATAGAGTTCTTCCCCCATTGAAGCGTCATTTAGATGTGCAAATAATGATAGTTTTCATTGTACAGTGCCATTGTTTTAACTTAGAAACCTCATTTGCTGGAGAAATTCTTTACAAATATTTCCTGATGTTTTCTTCTCTGTACTAGGTAACAATACAGCATTTGTGCCTTGTGGCATAAGCATGATAAAAAACAGTTGGAAGATAACAGGTTTGTTGTCAGTCCTATGTGCTTTACTGTTATTTTATTTTTAAAATGACCTAGCCTTGATAATAGGTAGTGTACAAATTTCAAGCTTCTCTATGACAAAACGATTTAGAATCATAATCATTTCTGATGTTTTGAAATGGAATTCTGATATGAATTTTTTATATATATAGTAAGGACAGGAGAATTCCATTAACTTAGAAAGAGCCGATCTCAATACTGATGACTTCATTCATTACAGAAATGATTTAGACTTTGCTTGCTTCACTTTGTATTTCAGGTTATCTTCTAGGTCATCCCGTCAATTGGAAGCAATGCAAAACTGAGCTTTAAATATAGAGATATCAAAGTTACAACATGCTTTAAAATATACAATGTATGCAAAAATAGCTAAAAAGATTGTTCTGTGTACAAACCATTTTGTAAATAAAGAAAACTGACTTTTACAGTATGTTTTGAAAGTGATTGTTTTTTGTTAAAAATATTTTTAAAGGAATTTATGGTTAAGCTGAACAAATGTGGGACCAAGTTTTTTTTTAAAAAGGAAGCCATCAAGAGGATTCTGAGAGAACCAGATTAGCAACAGTGTTGCTGGTTGTCACATGGCTCAAGTTGGAGATGGAGCAGAAACCCTGGTAACAGGGGCAGAGAAGTGACAAGCAGTCCTTTGATTGGACATGCCCAGTAGTAACAGAGAGCACCTGGAAGGGCAGAAAACCTGACAAGTTTTCTGGTTGTGTGTCAGAGTGTGTGTATTTTACCTTTTGGAAGGAAATAAAGTCAAGTCTGAAGAAAATGTCAAGAAAGAGAAGACCATAACCCAGCTCGCTTTCCAGAAACTCTCAAGAAAAAGACCCTATGAAGTCCACTGTGTCAATTCATCTTAGAACCATAGAAAAATTACAACACAGAAGGAGGCCATTCAGCCCATCGTGTTTCCTGTATTTCAAGAAAGTCTGCTAAAAATAATTCTCAACGCTGCATGAAGAGAACTGTTCTAAAGATTTCAGTGACCTGCCTGCGTGTGCTCAGAAGGTAGACTGTATGCCATTTTTGGAACAACATATCTCGTCTGCTGTTTCCTTCAAAAACAAGCAAGTAGTTAACCCAAATGCTTTTTGTCTGTAACAGAGCTCTGAACGAAAAATCTCTTTTTATTTTTTGGTTTTTCGGTATATGTATGTATGTGTGAGGGTGAAGGGACTAAGGCAAAAAGGGACTTTAAAATTTGGTTCAGGTAGAAAGGCGACTTTTAAAGTTTAATGTTGGATTTTTAAACATTTGATTTGTGTGAAATTGTTTTACTTCATTACTAGTTAAGCCTTGTCTTATAATAAACTGTTAATTTTGTTGCTCAGTAAAGAAACCTGGTTAGTGTGTTCTATTCTGGGGAAAATAGTGCATCTGATTGACTGTTTCAGTAAGTGGGAAAATTTTAAAAAATTTCTTGTGACCTATGGAGAAATGAGACTGAATTAACAGTGCACTCCTCCCGCCTCAGTCTTAACAAGTCTTATTTACTAAAATAAAAGGGAGCATTCTCACAATCCTAGAAATATAATTCCTCACCCAAAACGTAAAAGGACTGGAACTAGTTTCTTCAATTAATGTCTTAGTGCCCTTTGCTGTAAAACTTAAGTTATATTATTGTCTGATTTTAATTATTCTTTTATTGTGCTCAAATGGTTTACTTAACTCTTACATTATAAGAATATCTACATGTGGCTTGTGCATTGCATTGTATTTTTTGAAATTTTTATATTTGGATAAATACTTGAAGGGAAATATTTGCAGGGCTTGTGGGGATAGGGTAGGGGAATGGGACTAATTGGATTGCTCTTTCAAAGAGCCAGCACAGGCACAATGGGCTGAATGGCCTCCTTCGGTAGAGTATTTTCTATGATTCTATGAACTTACCATTCCTTAAGAGTTGCAATAATATTGTTTTGATCATTTACTGCTGAATTAAAACAAAAAGTAATTATTAAAGTAGCAACAGGGTACAACACCTGCATTAGGTTATAACAAGCATCATCTCTGCTTAAATAAAGAGCAATGCTAACTGATAGGCATACAGAAACAGCTAATGACGGACAGTTTTGACTTGGCTTGCTAGCAAAAATGACAGTTATAGCTAGCACACTGATCTGGAGAGGATTCTGAATGACAGTGATGCCCATCGCGCCACCGAACGGGGCTAATAATGGATATGGTGAGATACAGGAAAAGGATTTTGGCATAACATTTTGCATTTTATTGTTAGAAAATGGTGCCATCTGCATTTTGAAGATAGCTAAGACTAAATAAAGTATTTGGATTCATAAATTCGCATTTGAATTCATAAATTTGCAAAAAAAAATGTGAATGCTTAAGTCATAACATTTAGCCTGGAAATAGATCACTGGAGCCATTAAAACAGTATAGCCTAGCAGTAGACCACACTAGGGCCTGAATGATTGTTTAAACATTTATGATATATATATATATTTGTTACTACTAGCAAATGATATCATTCTGAATTAACAGGCTATTAACTAAAAATTTTGTTTTCAAATGCTCCTGTGAAGAGCGTTGGGATGTTTTACTATGTTCTTCTTCTTCTCCTTTGGCCCCCTTGTCTCGGGAGACAATGGGTAAGCGCCTAGAGGTGGTCAGTGGTTTGTGAAGCACCGCCTGGAGTGGCTATAAAGGCCAATTCTAGAGTGACAGACTCTTCCACAGGTGCTTGAGATAAAATTGGTTGTCGGGGCTGTTACACAGTTGGCTCTCCCCTTGCGCTTCTGTTTTTTTTCCTGCCAACTGCTAAGTCTCTTCGACTCGCCACACTTTATGGCTGCCCACCAGTTCTGGCGATCACTGGCAACTGACTCCCAAGACTTGTGATCAATGTCACAGGACTTCATGTCGTGTTTGCAGACGTCTTTAAAGCGGAGACATGGACGGCCGGTGGGCCTGATACCAGTGACGAGCTCGCTGTACAATGTGTCCTTGGGGATCCTGCCATCTTCCATGCGGCGCACATGGCCAAGCCATCTCAAGCGCCGCTGACTCAGTAGTGTGTATAAGCTGGGGATGTTGGCCGCCTCGAGGACTTCTGTGTTGGAGATACGGTCCTGCCACCTGATGCTAAGGATTCTCCGGAGGCAGCGAAGATGGAATGAATTGAGACGTCGCTCTTGGCTGACATACGTTGTCCAGGCCTCGCTGCCATAGAGCAAGGTACTGAGGACACAGGCTTGATACACTCGGACTTTTGTGTTCCGTGTCAGTGCGCCATTTTCCCACACTCTCTTGGCCAGTCTGAACATAGCAGTGGAAGCCTTTCCCATACGCTTGTTGATTTCTGCATCTAGAGACAGGTTACTGATGATAGTTCAGCCTAGGTAGGCGAACTCTTGAACCACTTCCAGAGCGTGATCGCCGATATTGATGGATGGAGCATTTCTGACGTCCTGTCCCATGATGTTCGTTTTCTTGAGGCTGATGGTTAGGCCAAATTCGTTGCAGGCAGCCGCAATCCTGTTGATGAGTCTCTGCAGACACTCTTCAGTGTGAGATGTTAAAGCAGCTTCGTCAGCAAAGAGGAGTTCCCTGATGAGGACTTTCTGTACTTTGGTCTGCACTCTTAGACGGGCAAGGTTGAACAACCTGCCACCTGATCTTGTGTGGAGGAAAATTCCTTCTTCTGAAGACTTGAATGCATGTGAGAGCAGCAGGGAGAAGAAGATCCCAAACAGTGTAGGTGCGAGAACACAGCCCTGTTTTATGCCACTCAGGATAGGAAAGGGGTCTGATTAGGCAACGCTATACTGAATTGTGCCTTTCATATTGTCATGGAATGAGGTGATGATACTTAGTAGCTTTGGTGGACATCCAATCTTTTCTAGTAGTCTGAAGAGACCATGTCTGCTGACGAGGTGAAAGGCTTTGGTGAGATCAATGAAAGCAATGTAGAGGGGCATCTGTTGTTCACGGCATTTCTCCTGTAGCTGGCGAAGGGAGAACAGCATGTCAACGGTGGATCTCTCTGCTCGAAAACCACACTGTGCCTCAGGGTAGACATGCTCAGCCAGCTTCTGGAGCCTGTTTAAAGCGACTCGAGCAAAGACTTTCTCCACTTTGCTGAGCAGGGAGATTCCACGGTAGTTGTTGCAGTCACCGCGATCACCCTTGTTCTTATAGAGGGTGATGATATTGACATCGCGCATGTCCTGTGCTCCCTCGTCCCAGCACAGGCATAGCAGTTCATGGAGTGCTGAAAGTATAGCAGGCTTGGCACTCTTGATTATTTCAGGGGTGATAGATTTACTATTTTAAAGGCATCATATATATGCAAGTTGTTGTTGTAGCCATTTAATGTTATTTGGTTAAGTAGACCATGCCAAATATATGAATATTTCAACAATCAATTTAGCTGCAAATAAGAAAACAGAAAAATGCATGAGAAACACTGTAAAAGATTAAAAGCAGATCTACATATGATTTGAAATGCATTTTTCTTTCTATTACTGTAACATCTGATTGAATTTCATGAATATCAGCAAAACATTAGGTGTACGCGCTGATACATTGTAAAAGGAGCCCCTCTCCCCCATCTCCTCCACCCTCACCTCCAACAATGTATGAGGAGCTCATGCACTTCTTTGTCACTAAGATCAAGAACATCCGATCAGTTGCTTCTGCCGTGTCCCTCCCTTCCACTAGCCCACTGGGCCAAACTTCCCCTGAAGTTCCCCACTGCCCTAGCCCTGAACTTGCATATTTCTCTAGTTTCTGTCCTATCTTACTTTATGCCATCTCTGAGCTCATCATGTCCATGAGACCCACCTCCTGCTCCATGACCCTATTTCCACTAAACTGCTGATCACCCAGCTTCCCCTCCTGGTCCCCATGTTTTTTTTAGCCGATATTGTTAACGATTCTCTCTTTTCAGGTGTTGTACCTCTCTCCTTTAAATATGCCATCATGACCCTCTCCTCAAAAAACCCTTCACCCCCATCGTCCTTGCAAACTACCATCCCATCACCATCAATGCTTCTCTTCACACTCCCACACTGTTACCTCTGACCCCCTCCTATTTCTCATCTATACGCTGTTCCTCAGCGGCATCATCAGAGAGCATAGCATTAGTTTTCGCATGTACATTGACGACACTCAGCTCTACCTCACTACCACCTCTCTCAACCCCTCCACTGTTGCTAAATTATCAGACTGCTTATCATTAATTAACAGAGCTACCCCTCCACCTTTTCCTAGCTTCCTGTCCTTCCTAAATGCCATGTATCATCAATATTCAGGTCCCAATCTATGTCATCCTGCAGTCATGTCTCTGTAATGGCTATCAGATCGTACTTATTTATTTCTATTTGCCCTCTCAGTTCATTTGTTTTGTTTTGAATGCTTCGTGCCTTCAGATACAGAGCCTTTAGTTTTGTCCTTTTATTATTTTTGTAACCTCTATCCTTATCTTTAATTTACTCTTAGATTTGTATGCTCTCTCCCTTCCTGTCACAGTCTGTTTATCATTTCCCACATTAAGACCTTTCTCTCTTGCCTTGTCTCTACTCCTTGATTTACCATCTCTTCCCAAGTTTGATCCCTTGCCCCACTATTCAGTTTGAAACCCTCTCTACTTCCCTAGTTATGCAGCTCACTAGAACACCGGCCCCAGCATGGTTCAGGTGTAGACTGTCCCAACGGTACAGCTATCACTTTCCACAGTACTGGTGTCAGTGCCCCACAAACCTGAACCCACTTCTACCACACCAGTCTTTGAGCCATGCATTAATTTCTCTAATCTTATTTGCCCTATGCCAATTTGCACATGGTTCAGGTAATAATCCAGAGATTATTACCTTTGAGGTTCTGCTTCTTAATTTTGTGCCTAGCTCCTCATACTGACTATGCATAACCTCTTTCCTTGTCCTGCCTATGTTGTTGGTACCTACTTGGACCACGACGACTGGATCCTCCCCCTCCTACTGTAAGTTCCTCTCCAGCCCTGAGTAGATGTCCCGAACCCTGGCACTGAGCGGGCAACACAGCCTTCTGGACTCTCGCTGTTTGCTGCAGAGAACAGTGTCAATTCCCCTAACTATACTGTCCCCTACTACCACTGCATGGTTGGCTTCTCCCTCCACTTGAATGGCTTCCTGTATGATGGTGCCATGGTTAGGTTGCTCATCCACCCTGCAGCCCCCACTCTCATCCAACAAGCTGAAAGAACCTCAAATCTGTTGGACAATCGCAAAGGCTGAGGCTCCTGCACTCCTGCCCTCTGGGTCCCCTTACCTGCCTCAGCTGCAGCCACACTCTCCTGTCCCTGACCACTGACCAAATCAGAAGACCCTATCCTAAGGGGTGTGACCGCCTCCTGGTACAAAGTGTCCAGGTAACTTTTCCCCTCCCTGATGTATCGCAGTGTCCACAGCTCAGACTCCAGTTCAATCACTCTGAGCCGAAGATCTTCGAGCCACAAACACTTACTACAGACGTGTTTGCCCTGGATCACAGTGGCATCCAGGAGCTCCCACATGCTGCAGCCATGACACATCACCTGTCCTGCCATCCTTAATGTGTTTTAATTAGCTACTTAATTATTTTATACAAATATTTATTTTATTTTCCTTTTTTTATATATTTTATTAAGCTTACCACTAGTTCCTTTACTATTTTAAACATTACGATTAGAATGGACCTTAATCACTTACCAGATACTCAACAAACAGGTAGCTTCTTCCCAAACCGATCACCTACCTGCTTGCCTGTGATGTCACAGCTTACCAGGTACTCACCAAACAGCTCCTTCCACTGCACCAAAGCAAAAACCAAATACTGGCGGTTAAAAGAGTGCAACAAAAAAGGAAAAATGGAGCACCTCTGCCCCTTCACCGAACTCGCCACTCACCAAACTCGAATCTCCACATTCAGCTTTTAATCTGCACTCCATGAATCGAATAGACATTACCAATGATAATAAAGCTTTGCCAATACTAATAAATCATACCACTATTGGTCAACCTTACAAATATTGATAAACCCTAATGATACTTCTGATACAGCTGATGTATTACGTTGTCCTAATCTGAACTAATACACTCACAACTGGTCTCTCTCTCTCTCACTCTGTATTATAAATTATAAAATTCACTTTAGTTTTTAGTTTATATACTAATAAATCGATCAAGTGTAATGCTATGTTTGATTTAAATTAAATTAAAAGCTTACCTGTATACTCACCCCAGTGGCTCTCTGTTTTCCTGCTCTCACTGTCAATTGTGGCGTCACTCTGATGTCACTTTTCGATTTTTCCCTGCTCCGCTCTCTCTCGCTCTGTCTCCGGTCTCTGACTCTGGGCTTTTGCTGCACTTTTTAAATCTCTGCTCCCGCCATGCTCCTCTCTCTCACTCTGTCTGTCTCCGGTCTCCTAGAAAGGCAAATGGCATGTTGGCCTTTATTGCCAATGGATTGGAATACAGGAACCGGCATACAGAAAGTCTTGCCACAACAGGGTTTTGGTGAGACCACATCTGGCGTAATGTGTGCAGTTTTGGTCTCCACATTTAAGAAAGGATATATTTGCATTGGAGGCAGTACAGCGAAGGTTCACTAAATTGGCCTCTGTGATGAGGGGGTTGTCCTATGATGAGAGGCTGAGTAAATTGGGCCTATACTCTCTGGAGTTTAGAAGAATGAGAGGTGATCTCATTCAAACATACAAGATTCTGAAGGGGCTGGATAGGGTAGACATTGAGAGATTATTTCCACTGTCAGGGAATCTAAAATGTGGGGCACAGTCTCAGAATAAGAGGCCAACCAATTAGGACTGAGATGAGGAAATATTACTTCACTCAAAGGGTTGTGAATCTTTGGAATTCTCTACCCCAGAGGGTTGTGGATGCTCCATTGTTGAATATATTTAAGGCTGGGATTTCAGACTTTTGGTTTCTCAGGGAATCAAGGGATATGGGGAGCGGGCGGGAAAGTGGAATTGAAGTCTAAGATCAGCCATGATCGTATTGAATGGTGGAGCAGGCTTGATGGGCCATATGGTCTACTCCTGCTCATATTTCTTGTGTTCATGTGGGAACTTAAGAGTTTAGGGCCTTGACAGCTGAAGACACAGCCACCAATAGTGGAGCGATTAAAATTGGGGATGCTCAAGAGGTCAGAATTAGATGAGCGCAGATATCTCAGAGGTTTGTGGAGCTGTAGGAGATTACAGAGATAGGGAGGGGTGAGGCCATGGAGGGATTTCAAAACAAGGATGAGAATTTTAAAATCAAGATGTTGCTTGACCGGGAGCCAGTGTAAGTCAGCGAGCACAGGGGTGATAGATGAATGGGACTTGGTGCGAGTTAAGGGCAGCAGAGTTTTGAATGTACTCAAGTTAATGGAGGATAGAATGTGGGAGACCAGCCAGGAGTGCATTGGAATAGCCAAGTCTAGAGGTAAAAAAGGCATGAGTGAGGGTTTCAGCAGCAGAGGAGCTGAGATGGGCAATGTTACAGAGGTAGAAATAGGTGGTCTTAGTGATGGCACGAATAGGAGGTCAGAAGCTCATGTCGGGGTCAAATATGACACCAAGGTTAGGAACAGGCTGGTTAATCTCAAACTTTTGCCAGGGAGAGGGATGGAATTGGTAGCTAGGGAACGGAGTCTTAAGCAGATATCAAAAACACTGGCTTCAGTTATCCCAATATTTAATTGGAGGAAATCTCTGCTCATCCAGTATTGGATGTCAGATGGTATTAGCGCAATAGAGAGGGATGAATTAAGTTCAGGAGACCAGGAAGTAGAAACAGTTTGGGTAGAGATGAGAAATCACAAAGGCAAGAAGTCACTTGTGGGAGTGGTGTACGGGCCACCTAACATTAACCACACTGTAGGATGGGGTATAAAGGAAGAAATAATGGCAGCTTGTCAGAAAGATACAGGGATAATTATGGGGGATTTTAACATACAAATAGACTGGAAAAATCAGATGAGCAAAGTTAGCCTAGATGAGGAGTACATAGCATGTTTTTGGGATAATTTCTTGGAACAATATGTTCTGGAGCCAACCAGAGAGCAGGCTATACTAGACCTGGTATTGTGCAATGAGATAGGATTAATTAATGACCTCATAGTTAAGGGACCTGTAGGTATCAGCGATCATAATATGTTTGAATTTTACATTCAGTTTGAGGCAGAGAAGAGTGGGTCCAAGACTAGTATTTTAAACTTAAATGAGGGCAATTATGACGGCATGAAAGCAGAGCTAGCTAAAATGAACTGGCAAATTAGGTTAAGGGGTAGGTTAATATAGATTCAGTGGCAGACATTTAAGGGGATATTTTAGAGTTCACAGAATAGATACATTTCAATGAGAAAGAAAAACTTCAAGGGTGGGTTCCACCATCTATGGTTAACTAAAATGGTTAAAGATAGTATCAAACTTAATGAAAAAGCCTATATTTGGACAAAGATGGGAGGCAGATCAGAAGATTGGACAGAATATAAAAAGCAGCAAAGAATGACAAAAAGATTGATAAAGAAGGTAAAATTGAGTATGAGAGAAAACTAGCTAGAAATATAAAGGCAGATAGTGTTGTGACTTTTAGTGTTATGGCTTTTATTTTAGTGTTATGACTGACCGCTCCAGTCAAAGCCCGCAATCAAAATATACAATTCTGATTGTGGTGGAACCGACGACGCACTGTTAATTCAATCCCGCCCCACCACAGAGTAGCTAACATAGATTTAAACTTTCCAAATTAAAGAAAGACCCTGCCAAATTGTACCATCTATTAACCCCCGAATGAGGCTAACCAAACTAGGTGTCTTTAAATTGACAAATTAACTTGTCAATTAGAAGAACTAAATTCTTAAACACTATGAAGATATAAACAACATTTAAAATAGAAAAATTAGAGTCCTTGCAAATTTACAGTCCAATGTTGCTTGACGTCCTGACAGAATGTTGCTTGAAGTCCTTACAGAATGTTGTTTGAAGTCCTCCCGGAATGTTGCTTTCCTTCTCCAGTGAATTTCAACAATTAACAACTTGCAAATTCTTTCAATGGAATCAAGCTGACTTTAGAGTTTTTGAGGGATAAAAGATTGTCACAGTCTAACATCCCTTTCTTCAATTTAAATTCCCAGAGATCCCTGTTTTGGCTTGACTTTTTCTTAGAATTTTGAGAGATAATAATTAAACAGACTAAAAATCCTATTCCTTCAGTTTAAATGGTTGAGAGCACTTTTTCCAGGCGCTGTCATCACAGCTGTGTCATCTGTCTGTGTCTGTTAGAACAAATTGTCTTCAACTCAAAGCCAGTTCAAAACTAAATTGTAACAAATGTATCACATGAGACTCACTCCCAGTGGCTGTTTCTATGGTAATGAGAATGTACCCTTTGAATCGCAGTCTCCAAATGGCTGTTTCTCAGGCAACAAAAATGCACCTTCCTGTAACTCCTGAGGCTCGCTGGTTCTTAAAGCAATACTGATCCCTTGCAAGCCTTAAAGGCAAACCGCATCTTCCCAGAAAAAAAACTACAGGACCATGACACCTCCGTCCCTAGCACAATGAAACGCCATTCCTGAAATGCGTTTCATTACAATGGGTAAAAAAAATACGAATTGAAAAACGCTAACAATTTTTTTCACGCATTTACAGATATACACATTTCTAAAAGAAAAAATGCTTAGACTACAGCTTTAATTTTCAAAAGGTTGTTCCAATTAACCCATTTCAAATTTACAAGCATAGTCTTCCAATTGTTTTGTGTTTTTCTTCCAAGTGTCCCGATTGTCCATCACCTCAGCCAGGTGAGCTGCACAGCGAGCAGCACTGACCACTAATCGGTTCACTGTTCTCTGAGAAGTTTCTCAAGTACCCCTTAACCTATGTGGCATCACTTGACACTGGAAAATCCTGTCCAGTGTAATAGAAGCTGATTTTTTCTCACCTTGGGGTGTCAAAGGAATTTGACAGTGTCCTTCCAACACATCTGTCTCTTTAAGACAGATGGTGTTGCCCACTCTGAACCTACGGTCCTTTAAATGAAAATTTGGTAGGAGTCTGCCTTCTTTACCACAGTTACTTTTCTAGACTCTATGCAAGTTTGAGCTGACCCATCAGGTTTAGTCATCAAGACCGTCTGCGAATTCCAGCTGTCCTGACTAGGTTCAACTAAGCTGCCCTTCAGCATGCATTGTACCTCTGCTTCCACTTGGGCCTGTCTGTCTGGACCTAAGCAACAAGGACATCATTTTAAAGGAATGGTTTCCCCTGTACCCACATCATGTGTGGCTAAGGTTGTACATCCTAGCTTATCCCTACAATCTTTTTGAAACATTGTGAAAACCCTTGTTAGGACTTCACGCTGTTTTGCCTCTAAGTGTAAAAGCCTATTGTTTAATTTTCCTAGCCATTCTGCATTCACTGATTGGATAGTTGGAGATTCAATCAGAGAATTTCCTAGGCCTACTTCTGCCTCATCCTCACGATCCTTTTCCTTCTCCACAGTCCCGATTACCTCACATACCTGTACTGGCTTATCCTGCTCCCTGCGGTAATATGGTTTGAGCAAATTAACATGACACAATCGGTTCGTCTTCCAGCTATCAGGAGTGTCAATCAAGTAATCTACCTTACCCATTCTTTTGATCACACTATATGGGCCACTGAACATTGCTTTCACTGGTTCTCCCTGTGATGGTTACAACACTAATACCTCATCCCCTGGTTTTATGGTAGGTTGTGGTTTTCCCACTGTTTGACAGGTGTGGCATGCCCTACAAAATTGTCTCACATCCTTTGTAAGACCCGGCCAGTAATAATGTTTGCTTATGTGTGATTTGGTCTTCCAAATTCCCCTATGTCCTGAAAAAGGAATGTCATGTGCTAACCTTAATAATCCGTGGCGATGTTTAGGTGGTACCACTATCTGTTCAACAACTGTCCAGTCTTCGTCGGCAGGTCTACGAGGCGGTCTCCATTTCCTCCTCAAAACCCTGTTTGCCATATAATAGCCTTCCGGAACTCCTTTCACCTCAGCTTCCGACAGAGCCATCTGAGCTATTTGGTAGCTCTCTGGATCAGCTTGCTGTGCTGCATTGATAGATGATCTGTTAAACCTCTCATTTGGATTATCTAAATCCCCAAATAAGGTTTCAGATGCCTGATTATCTATTTGTGGTGCCCCTTTTACCTCCGACAATGGATCCTGTTTAGCCATTGATCAGGTGACTATACACACAGGAAATATTCTTGGGACTTTCTCCTTTAATTACTCCATTTCCTTAATTTCATATGGTTCCTCTGTAACCCTAGGAGAAACTGATATTTTTGATCCAGCCAAATCATTTCCTAGGAGTAGATCAATTCCCTTTACTGGTAAACTGTGGATAACACCTACAGTTACTACCCCAGTTATTAAGTCACTCTCTAGGCGTACTTTATACAAAGGTGCGGGTATACACACCCCGCCAATTCCATTAACTAAAACTTTAGCATTCAAGGTGCTCTCTGGTGGAAACCTCATATCTTTTCCAGCAAGAGTGTTTGGGTTGCTCCTGTGTCCCTGAGCATAGTGATAGGTTTTCCTGCCTCACTTACAGGATATGGAGTTACTCTCCCCTTTGACAAAAATTCATTAAACTCTCAGGTATTTTATTCTTAACCGCTACACTCCTTTTAGTTTTAGTATCTGGTTTCACATTCACAGCTGTCGTTAAAGCTATAGCCTGGTCTGCTATGCTCTCACACAGAGTCTTTTCCTCTGTACTAACTTTGCGTATCCCAACAAATCCTATGGATTTACCTTGCAATTTCCAGCACTCTGAACGAAGATGACCCGTTTTGTTGCAATGATAACACTTTGGCTTGCGAACCTCACTTCTACCCTCAACACCTTCCTTTCTGACCTGAGGAGGTGATATTGGGGCATTCCCAGCTGTAATTACTTGTCCCTGGCTACTTGCCTTCCTTTCACTCTCCCACTTTCTATCTTTCTCGGGTTTATGGCGGTGACAGAGAAAATAGGTTGGCTTATTCACAAGCTCAAAATCATCAGCAGTCTCTGCTGCTTGCCTAACTTCCAAATCTTTCAGGTTATCTGTATGAGTTCTCACTACTGAAGGAACGGAGATTTTAAACTCTTTAAAGAGAATCAATTCTCGAAGGTTCTCATATGTGGTTTCTATCTTGAATGCCCGTATCCAACGGTCAAAATTTATTTGCTTCACCTTCTCAAATTCTAAATATGTCTGCCCAGTCAATCTCTATAAGTTCCGAAACTTCTGACGGTAAGCTTCAGGGACTAACTCATACGCAGCGAGAATAGCCTTTTTTGCCATCTCATAATCTGCAGAAGCCTCTTCAGGAAGCATGGCATAAGCTTCATGAGCTCTGCCTACCAGCCTGCCCTGCATGAGCAATGTCCAGCTTTCTTTCGGCCATTTAATCTGTTTGGCTATTTTTTCAAAAGATATGAAAAATCCCTCTAAGTCCCTTTCCTCAAACTTAGGAAGAGCCTGTATATATTTAAACAACTTCTTGCTGGGCCCTGATCTAAATTCAGATTCTTCCTGACCTAAATTTTCCTGGATTCAAGACTACCCTTTTATCTTAGTTCCATCACTTTTAACCTAAATTCCCTCTCTTCTCTTTCACTCTCTCTCTGAAATGTTTTCTCTTTCTCCCTTTCCTCTTTTTCCAATTCAAGTTTTCTCGATTCTTTTTCCTGCTGAAGTTCCAGTCTTTTCATTTCTAACTGAATCCTAGCCAATGCCACTGCATCCATCTCGGACCTATTACCTTCATGTCTCTTGTATTCCCTTTCTTGTTCCTCATATTGCCCTTCATCTGTATCATTATCATCATCATCTTCTACTAATTCCAAATGTTCGGCTATTATTTCAATTATCTCTGTTTTTTTGGCACCTGATTTCAATTCCAACCCCAATTATACTGCCAATTATTTTAATTTGTTCTTAATTAAATTTATCTAGTCACTCAGGGAAACATGCTGCTTTCCCCAAAACTCTGCTACAACCACTAATGCCATAACAATGGTATAGATTGTACCTTATTATACAAGACTCCTGGTTCTTTTCTTTGTAATTGATGTCAGATTTAGATTCCAACAATCAAGTTTCCCATTGATAAGATCCCAGACTCAAGAGCAATTAATATGCTGCCAAATGCAAGACCCCAATTTAAATATGTTATCCCACAGATGAGTAATTACTATGATTCCAAATGCGAGCCCCCCAAATTTGTCTGATTCTGATCCCAGACACGAGCCGCCAAATTAAATATGATTCAACTGCGAGCGAGTCCCCAATTAAGATATGATTCAAATCCAGAAACCCAATTAATATGTGATTCAAATCTTGAGTAAGCCCCCAATTAATATGTTATTCAAATCGCGGACGAGCCCCCAATAAATATGTTACCACCGACCGCTCCAATCAAAGCCCCCAATCAATATATACGATTTTGATTGTGGTGGGACCGACACAGTGGTAATTCAATCCCGTCACTCCAAAGATCAGCTAACATATCATTTAAACTTTCCAAACTAAAGAAAGACCCTGCCAAATTGTACCATCTATTAACCCCTGAATGAGGCTAACCAAACCAGGTGTCTTTAAATCAACAAATTAACTCTTTAGTTAGAAGAACTAAATTCTTAAACACTATGAAGATATAAACAACATTTAAAATAGAAAAATTAGAGTCCTTGCAAATTTACAGTCCAATGATGCTTGAAGTCCTCACAGAATGTTGCTTGAAGTCCTTACGGAATGTTGCTTTCCTTGTCCAGCGAATTTCAACAATTAACAACTTGCAAACTCTTTCAATGGAATCAAGCTGACTTTAGAGTTTTTGAGGGATAAAAGATTGTCACAGTCTAACGTCCCATTCTTCAATTTAAATTACCAGAGATCCCTGTTTTGGCTTGACTTTTTCTTAGAATTTTGAGAGATAATAATTAAACAGACTAAAAATCCTATTTCTTCAGTTTAAATGGTTGAGAGCTCTTTTTCCAAGTGCTGTCATCATAACTATGTCATCTGTCTGTGTCTGTTAGAACAAACTGTCTTCAACTCAAAGCCAGTTCAAAAGTGAATTGTAACAAATGTATCGCATGAGACTCACTCCCAGTGGCTGTTTCTATGGTAATGAGAGTGCACCCTTTGAATTGCAGGCTCCAAATGGCTGTTTCTAAGGCAACAAAAATGCACCTTCCTATAACTCCTGAGGCTTGCTGGTTCTTAACGCAATACCAATCCCTTGCAAGCCTTAAAGGCAAACCACATCTTCCCGGGAAAAAAAACTACAGGACCTTGACAATAGTAAGAGTTTCTATAGATATTTAAAAAGGAAGAGTTAACAAAGTGAGCATTGGTCCTATAGAAAGTGAGTCTGGGGAATTAATAATGGATAATAAGGAGATGGCAGATGAATTGAAGAGATATTTTGCATCGGTCTTCACTATAGAGGATACAAGTAACATCCCATATTAGCTGTAAGTCAGGAAATGGAAGGGAGGGAGGAACTCAAGAAAATTACAATCACCAGAGAAGTGGTACTGAACAAATTGTTCGCGCTGCGGGCTGACAAGTCCTCGGGTCCTGATGGACTTCATCCTAGGGTGTTAAAAGAAGTGACTAGTGAGATAGTTGCGATAGTTTTAATTTTCCAAAATTCCCTAGATTTGGAGAAGGTTCCATTAGATTAGAAAATAGCCAATGGATCTCCTTTATTCAAAAAGGGAGGGAGACAGATAACAGGAAACTACAGGCCAGTTAGCTTAACATCTATCTTAGGAAAAATGTTAGAAGCTATTATTAAAGATGTTATAGCAGGGCATTTAGATAATTAGGTAATCAGGCAGAGTCAACATGGATTTGTGAAAGGGAAATCATGTTTAGCCAATTTATTGGAGTTCTTTGAGAGAGTTACATGTGCTGTGGATAAAGGGTATCTGGTGGATGTATTGTACTTAGATTTCCAGAAGGCATTTGATAAGGTGCCACATCAAAGTTTGTTGCAGAAAATAAAAGCTCATGGTGTAGGGGGTAACATATTTGCATGGATAGTAGATTGGCTAGCTAACAGGAAACAGACAGTAGGCATAAATGAGTCATTTTCTGGCTGGCAAGATGTAATGTGTGGTGTGCCACAGGGATCTGTGCTGGGGCCTCAACTTTTTACAATTTATATAAATGACTTGGATGAAGGGACCGAAGGTATGGTTGCTAAATTTGCTGATGACACAAAGATAGGTAAGAAAGTGAGTTGTGAAGAGGACATAAGGGGGCTACAAAAGGATATAGATAGGTTAAGTGAGTGGGCAAAGACCTGGCAAATGGAGTATAATGTGGAAATGTGTGAATTGTCCACTTTGGCAGGAAGAATAAAAAAGAAGCATATAATCTAAATGGTAAGAGATTGCAGAGCTCTGAGATGCAGAGGGATCTGGGTGTCCTAGTGCATGAATCGCAAAAGGTTAGTATGCAGGTACAGCATATAATCAGGAAAGCTAATAGAATGTTATCATTTATCACGAGGGGAATTAAATACAAAAGTAGGGAGGTTATGCTTCAGCTATATAGGTGAGACCACATCTGGAGTACTGTGTACAGTACTGGTCTCCTTGTTTAAGGAAGGATGTAAATGCGTTGGTGGCAGTACAGACAAGGTTTACTCGACCAATACCTGGAATGAGCGGGCTGTCATATGAGGAAAGATTGAACAGACTAGGCTTGTATCTGCTGGAATTTAGAACAGTAAGAGGCGACTTGATTGAAACATATAAGGTCCTGATGGGGTAGATGTGGAAAGGATGTTTCCCCTTGTGGGACAATCTGGAACTAGGGGGGTCACTGTTTAAAAATAAGGGGTCGTCCATTTAAGACAGAGATGAGGAGAAATTTTTTCTCTCAAAGGGTCGTGAGTCTTTGGAATTCTCTTCCTCAAAAGGCAGTGGAAGCAGAGTCTTTGAATATTTTTAAGGCAGAGGTAGATAGATTCTTGATAAGCAAGGGGGTGGAAGGTTATCGGGGGTAGGTGGAAATGTGGAGTAATCAATTCAGACATGAACTTATTGAATGGTGGAGCAGGCTTAAAGGGCTGAATGGCCTACACCTATCGTATGTTTGTATGTAATTGCTGGCTGTCACTGCATGCTAACTTTCTGAGTTTCTTGTACAAGCACATCCAAGTCTCCTGGAACATTGACACTTACAACTTTCACACCTTATAAAATATATTCAGCTTTTCTATTCTTACGACTGAATTATACTCCAACTGCCATTTTGTTGCCCACTCACTTAACCTGTCTATATCTCTTTGCAGCCTCTCTGTGTCCTCCACGCATCTTACCTTTCCAGCTACCTTTGTATCATCAGCAAATTTAGATACATTACTCTGTCTCTTCATCCAAGTCATTAATATAGATTGTAAATAGCTGAGGCCCCAGCACTGATCATAGCCGCTCTCCACTATTCACTGCTTACCAACTTGACAATGCCCTGTTTCTGCCCACTGTTTGCTTCCTGCCCGTTAACCAACTCTCTATCCATGTTAATATATTACCCCCAAGTCTGTGAGCCCTTATCTCGCCTATTAACCTTTTGTGTGGCACCTTATCAAATGCCTTTTGGAAATCCAGGTGTATTACTTCTACTAGTTCCCCTTTATCTACCCTACTAGTTACATCCTCAACAAACTCTAATAAATTTGTCAAACAGGATTTCCCTTTAATAAAACCATGTTGACTTATCTTAATCATACTGTGCTTTTCTAAGTGCATTGTTGAGACTTCCTTAATAATAGATTCCAGCATTTTCCCAATGACTGATGTCAGAATAACTGGCCTGCAGTTCACTGTTTTCTCTCTCCCTCCTTTCTTGAAAAGCAGTGTAACATTTGCCAACTTCCAATTTGAAGGGACTGTTCCTGAATCCAAGGAATTTTGGAAAATCATAGCTAGCTCATCCACTATCTCTGCAGCTATCTCTTTTAGAACCCTAGGGTGTAGGCCATCAGGTCCTGGAGATTTGTCAGATTTTAGTCCTTTAAGTTTCTCCAATACTTGTTCTCTGTTGATACTAATTTCCTTAATTTCCTCACTTTTTTAGCTCCTAGCTTACTGTCTATTTCTGGTATGAAACTTGTGTCTGTCTTCACAGAAGACAGACACAAAATATTTGTTCAATGCCTCTGCCATTTCCTCATTCCGCATGATAATTTCTCCTGTCTCTGCTTCTAAGGGACCAATGTTTACTTTAGCTACTCTCATCCTTTTTATACACTTATAAAAACTCTTACAATCCATTTTTCTATATTTCTGAATTTACTCTCATTCTATTTTATCCTTTTTTATCAACTTTTTGGTGGCCCTTTGCTGATTTCTAAAACACTCCCAATTCTCAGACTTGCTAAATTTTTTTTTGCAACATTGCAAGCCTCTTCTTTTAATCTAATATGAACATACAAATTAGGAGCAGAAGTAAGCCATTTGACCCCTCTAGCCTGCTCCACCATTCAATAAGATCATGGCTGATTTGTTTGTGTTTCAAATTCCACACGCCCATTTACCCTCAATACCCTTGATTCCCTTGCTTAACAAGAATCTACTACCTCCGCCTTAAAAATATTCAATGACCCCGCCTCCACCACCTTCTGAGACAGAGAGTTCCAAAGTTGCACAACCCTCTGAGAGAAAAAAATTCTTCTCATCTCTGTCCTAAAAGGGCAACCCCTAATTTTAAAACAGTGCCCCCTAGTTCTGGACTCACCCACAAAAGGAAACATCCTTTCCACATCCACCTTGTTAAGACGGTTCAGGAACTTATAAACTTCAAACAAGTCTCCCTCACTCTTCTAAACTCCAGTGAAAACAAGCCCAGTCTGTCCAACCTTTCCTCATAGGACAAGCCGCTCATTCCAGGTATCAATCCTGTAAACCTCCTCTGAACCGCCTCCGACGCATTTATATCCTTCCTTAAATAAGGAGACCAAAACTGCACATAGTCTCACCAATGCCCTGTATAACTGAAGTATAACATCCTTACTTTTATTTTCAATTCTTCTTGTAATAAAGGATAGCATTCCATTAGTCTTCTTTATTACTTGCTGTACCTGCATACTAACCTTTTGTGACTCCTGCACTAGAACACCTAAATACCTCTGCACCTCGGAATTCTGCAGTAGTTCTCCGTTTAAGTAATACACTGCTTTTTTATTCTTCCTACCAAAGTGATAAACTTCACATTTTCCCACATTATACTCCATCTGCTAGATTTTTGCCCACTCACTCAACCTATCTATATTGGTCTGCAAGCTCCTTATGTCCTCTTCACAACATACTTTCCTACCTATCTTTGTGTCATCTGCAAATTTAGCTACCATACCATCACTCCCCTCATCTCAGTCGTTGATATAAATTGTAAAAAGTTGAAGCCCCAGCACAGACCCCTGCGGGCCTCAACTCATCACATCCTGCCAGTCAGAAAAGGACCCACTTATGCAAACTCTGTGTTTTCTGCCAGCCAGCCAATCTTCTATCCATGCTTATATGTTACCCCCTACACCATGAGCTCCTACTTTGTGCAATAACCTTTTATGCGGCACCTTGTCAAATGCCTTCTGGAAATCCAAGTACAGTACATGAACAGGCACATCCATGGCACATGTCACTCCTTCAAAGAACTCCAACAAATTGGTTAAACATGATTTCCCTTTCACAAAACCATGCTGACTATTCCCGATTACCTTGAGTTTTTATAAGTGCCCAGCTACAACCTTCTTAATGATTGATTCTAACACCTTCCCCATGACAGACATCAAGCTAACTGGCCTATAGTTATCTGTTTTCTGCCTCCCCCCACCTTCTTGATTAGAGGGGTTATATTTGCTACTTTCCAGTCTGATGGAACCTTTCCCGAATCTAGCGAATTTTGAAAAATTAACACCAATGCATCTACTACCTCATTAGCCACCTCTTTTAAGACCCTAGGATGAAGTCCATCAGACCCAGGGACTTGTCAGCCCGAAGCTCCATCAGTTTGCTCAGTACCACTTCCCTGGTGATTGTAATTTCACCAAGTTCCTCTCTTCCTTCCACCGCCTGGCTTACACCTATTGCTGGAATGTTTTTGTATCCTCTATAGTGAAGACAGAAGCAAAGTATTTGTTCATTGCATCCACCATTTCCTTATTATCTACTATTAGCTCCCCATTCTCACTCTCTGGAGGACCAACACTCACTTTACTTACTCTTTTCCTTTTTAATTACCTGTAGAAATTGTTGCTATCTGTTTTTACATTTCTAGCTTTCTCTGATACTCTAATTTCTTTCTCCTGATTAACCCTTTAGTAATTTTCTGCCATTCTTTATATTCTGACCAATTATCTCAACTGCCACTTTTCTTTGTGCAATTATATGCCTTTTTCTTAAGTTTGATATTTTCCTTAACTTCTTTAGTTAACCACGGACAGTGGGTCCTCCCCATAGAATTTTTCTTTACAGTAGGAATATACTTACTCTGAGTATTCTGAAATATCCCCTTAAATGTCTGCTACCGCTTCTCTATTGATCTATCTCCAAGCCTAGTAAGCCAATTCTCTTCAGCTCACTCAGCTTTCATGCCCACATAGTTGCCCTCATTCAAGTTTAGAATATGAATCTTAGACCCACTCTCCTCTCTATCAAACTGAATGTAAAATTCAATCATATTGTGGTTGCTGTTACCTGGAGGTGCCTTTACTCTGAGGTCATTAATTAATCCTGTCACATTACACAATACCAAGTATAATATAAGCTGCTTTCTGGTTGGTTCCAGAACGTGCTGCTCTAAGAAACTATCTCAAAAGCATTCCATGATCTCCTCATCCAGGCTACTATTGCCAATCTGATTTTTCCAGTTTATATGTAGATTAAAATCACCCATGATTATTGCCATCCCTTTATCACAAGCACCCAATATTTCTTCTTGTATACTTCATCCTACACTGTTCAGGGGCCTGTAGACCACTCCCACTAGTGACTTCTTTCCTTGAGTATTCCTCATCTCCACTCAAACCGATTCTACATCCTGATCTTCTGAACCTAGGTCATCTCTAACTATTGCACCAATGCCATCCTTGATTAACAGTGCTACCCTTCTACCTTTACCCAGCTTCCTATTCTTCTTGAATGTCATATACTCCATAATATTCAGGACTCAATCCTAGTCATTCTGCAGCCACATCTCCATAATGGCTATCAGGTCATATTTATTTACTTCAATCTGCACTATCAGTTTGTCTACTTTGTTATGAATGCTCCGTGCATTCAGATACAGAGCCTTTAGTTTTGCCTTTTTGTTATCTTTGTAACATCTAATCTCGACTGCTGGTGTGTTCTTAGGTTTTTTCTCTCTGCCCCTTCTTTCTCTGGTCTTCATTTCCCATATTACTATTCTTCTCTCCTGCCTTGACCCTACCCTTTGGTTTGCTACATCATTTCACTAATCTTATTTGCCCTCTGCCAATTGGCACATAGCTTAGGTAATAATCCAGAGATTATTACCCTCGAGGTCTGCTCTTCAATTTGGTGCCTCACTCCTCATACTGACTAAGCAGAACCTCTTTCCTAGTCCTACATATGTCATTGGTACCTACGTGGATCACAACAACTGGATCCTCCTCCTCCCACTCCAAGTTTCTGTCCAGCCCTGAGCAGATGTCCCAAACCCTGGCACTGGGCAGGCAACACAGCCTTCTGGACTCACGCTCTCGGCTGCACAGAACAGTGTTAATCCCTCTAACTATACTATCCCCTACTTCCACTACATTCCTTTTTGCTCCCACCACTTGAATGGCTTCCTGTACCACAGTGCCATGGCCAGTCTGCTCATCCACCTTGCAGACCTCGCTTTCATCCACACAGGTTGAGAGCTCCTCAAACCTGTTTGACAATTACAAAGTCTGAGGCCTCCTCCACTACTGTCTGCTTGGTCCCATTACCTGCCTCACTCACGGTCACACCCTCCTGTCCCTCACTGCTGACCGAAACAGATGACCCTGTTCTAAGTGGTGTGACCATCGTCTGGAACAAATGTCCAGGTATTTCTCTCCCTCCCTTATGTTACGCAGTGTTTGCAGTTCAGCTTCCAGATCAATAATCCTGATCCAGAATTCCTCTAGCTGCTTACACTTTCTACAGACGTGTTTGCCCTGGATCACCTTGGCATCCAAAAGCTCCCACATACCACAGCTACAACATAACACCTGGCCTGTCACTGTTACTTATGCTATTGGTTAATTTACTTTAATTACTTTCTTAATTAACTTAGAATAATTCCTATGTATAGTAGAATTTACTGTGCTTATTAAGGGCTGGTACCTCCTACAACTAAAGTTATACTTTTCTTAATTACACAGATACGTGTTTTAGGCATTTATTTGAATTATTTTATCTTTTATTTATTTTATTTTAAAGTGTTAGTTCTTTTTCTAGATCTACCTTAACTCTAGTGTCCTAACCTAGCTATTCACACACTGTCCCTTATACGAAGCTCTTACTGGCCAATCAACTTACTAGTTTCCTGTGATGTCAGTTTTTTTTTCACTCAGTTTCCCAGCAGCTGAAATGGCTCCGGGCAACTGCCTCAGCTCCGCTCCAGGTAGGAAAGGCCGTGCTCCAATCCCGTGCTCTATTTATGGCGCTCCCGACTGCCTCTGCTCTGTTCCAGGTAGGTATCCTTAACTTCCTGAGTGAGCCATGAGTCTTTCTTGCTGAGTTTTTATTTTTCAACGGAATTTATTTTTGTTCAACATTTTGAATTGTTTCTTTAAAGGTTTCCCTCTGTTCATTTACCACCATACCTTTTAGTCTATTTACCCAATTTACCGTAGTCAGTTTTGCCCTCATACCTACGTAATTGGCTTTGTTTAAATTGTACTTTGTAGAGGTTGTGAAATGCTGTGGGGGGTGGGGGGGGGGGGGGGGGAGGGGAGGGGGGAGGGTTCAGGTGAAGGCTGATTTAGAAATCCAAAGAGAAAGATTGGGGCATCGGAACAGTATAGCGTTGTATGTCACTTTCAAACTTGGAATTCAATGGTATTATGATCACTATTTCCCAGTGGACCCTTGACTATGACATTACTAATTAACCCTGCTTATTACACAATACTAGACCTAAGATAGCTTTATCCATAGTCGGTTCCACAATGTACTGCTCCAAGAAACTGTTCCAAAAACATTCTACAAACTCATCTTCCAGACCACTCAGAAAGGTAGTGAATTTCTGGAATGTGTCCGGGATAGTTTCCTACAGCAATATGTCCTAGGTGTAACAAGGCGACAGGCAATATTAGATTTAGTTATGAGTAATGAGCCAAATTTAATTAGTAGTCTAATTGTGCGTGAACACTTATCAAATAGCAACCACAACATGATCGAATTCAAGGTAGCGTTTGAAAGTGAAAAGCACGAATCAGCTACTAGAATTTTAGACTTGGGTAAGGCTGACTTTACCGGGATGAGACAGAGACTGTCCACGGTAAACTGGGAAGATCTGTCAATGAGTCAAACGACTGAAGAACAGTGGAGAATATTTAAAGTAACATTTAATGAAATACAGAGCAAGTATATACCTGAGAGAAAAAAGCTCCACTTCACAGAAAAAACAGCCATGGACAACTAAAGAGATTAGGGATAGCATAAAACTAAAAGAAAGGGCTTACAAAAATGCAAAACGCAGCACAGATCCGGCCGAATGGGATAGATACAAAGACCAGCAAAGGGTCACAAAGCAGCTTATAAGAGCTACTAAAAGGGATTATGAAAGGAAACTTGCAAGGGTCATAAAAATCAATAAGAAGAAATTTTATAGTTACATGAAGGGAAAATGGGTGGTCAAGAGCAATAAAAACAAGAAATGCTGGAACCACTCAGCAGGTCTGGCAGCATCTGTGGAAAGAGAAGCAGAGTTAACGTTTCGGGTCAGTGACTCTTCATCGGACCTGGTCAAGAGCAATGTAGGTTCACTAAAAACTGAAACTGGAGATATTGTCATTGATAATGGGGAAATGGCAGACATGTTGAACAATTACTTTGCCTCAGTATTTACAGTTGAAGAGGAGGATAACTTGCCGGAAGTCCCAAAAAAATTAATAGCTGATAGGGGACAGGGACTTAATACAATTAACGTAAGTAAAACATCAGTAACAAGGAAATTAATGAACTAAAGAATGAGAAATCCCCAGGACCTGACAGTTTCCATCCGAGGGTATTAAAGGAAGTAGGGGAGCACATTGTGAGCACATTTCAGAATTCCCTAGATTCATGAGTGGTCCCTCTGGATTGGAAAGTTGCACGCCACGCCACTTTTTAAGAAGGGTGAAAGGGGGAACCAAGGAAATTACAGACCAGTTAGCCTGACATCTGTGGTGGGGAAGTTGCTGGAGTCTATAATCAAGGATAGGGTGACTGAACACCTAGAAAAATTTAAGTTAATCAGGGACAGCCAGCATGATTCATGACGGGAAGGTCATGCTTGACAAATCTCATTGAATTTTTTTGAAGAGGTGACTAAGGTAGTGGACAGGGGAGTGTCCATGGATGTTATTTATATGGACTTCAAGAAGGCATTTGATAAAGTCCCACATAAGAGATTGTTAACTAAGGTAGAAGCCCATGGAGTTGAGGGCAAATTATTGACATGGTTAGGAAATTGTTTGAGTGGTAGGCAACAGAGAGTGGGGATAATGGGTAAGTACTCTGATTGGCAGGATGTGACTAGTGGTGTCCTGCAGGGATCTGTGTTGGGGCCTCAATTATTCACATTATTCATTAACGACTTGGATGATGGCATTGTAAGTCATATATCCAAATTTGCTGATGATACAAAGTTAGGCGGCATTGTATATAGTCTAGATGATAGCATAAAATTGAAAAGAGATATTGACAGACTAGGTGAGTGGGAAAACCTGTGGCAGATGGATTTCAATGTGGGCAAGTGTGAGGTTATCCATTTTGGACCAAAAAAGGAGTAGGGTACTTTCTAAATGGGAAGAGGTTAAGTACAGTGGATGTCCAAAGAGACTTGGGGATTCAGGTGCATAGATCTTTAAAATGCCACCAGCAAATGCAGAAAATAATCAAAAAGGCTAATGGAATGCTAGCCTTTATATCTAGAGGATTGGAGTATAAAGACACAGAGGTTATGCTGCAGCTGTACAAAACCCTGGTTAGACCCCACTTGGAGTACTGTGAGCAGTTCTGGGCACCACACCTTAGGAAGGATATATTGGCCTTGGAGGGAGTGCAACGTAGGTTTACAAGAATGATACCTGGACTACAGGGGTTAAGTTATGAGGAGAGATTACACAAATTAGGCCTGTTTTCGCTAGAATTTAGAAGGTTAAGGGGTGATCTGATCGAAGTCTTCAAGATACTAACAGGAAAAGACAGGCTAGATAAAGATAAACTATTTCCACTGGTTGGAGATTCTAAAACTAGGGGGCATAATCTAAAAATTAGGGCCAGACCGTTCAGGAGAGATGTTAGGAAGCACTTCTTCATGCAAAGGGTGGTAGAGACTTGGAACTCTCTCCCACAAACAGCAGTTGAAGCTAGAACAGTTGTTAATTTTAAATCTTAGATAGATTTTTGTTAAGCAAAGGTATTAAGCGATATGGGCCAAAGGCAGGTATATGGAGTTAGGCCGCGGATCAGCCATGAGCTCATTGAATTGCGGGACAGGCTCGAGGGGATGAATGGCCTACTCCTGTTCCTATCTTCCTATGATCCTGTGTACCACTCTTGCCACTTTCATTGTCCCAGTCTATATAAATATTAAAGCCCCCCACAATTATTACATTTCCTTTGTTACAAGCTTCAATAATTTCTTGTTTAATGCTCTGTCCAATGGTATAACTACTGTTAGAGGGCCTATAAACTACTCACACCAGTGTTTTCTGATTCTTAGTATTCCCAATTTTCATCCATACTGATTCTACTTCATGATCTTCTGAGGTCAGATCTTTTCTCACTAATGCCCTTATGTCATCCTTTATTATCGAGGCTACCCCTCCTCCTTTGCCATTTTGTCTGTCTTTCCGAAATATTGTGTACTCTGGAATATTTATTTCCCAAGCTTGATCACCTTGTAACCATGTCTCTGTAAAGGCAATTTGATCTAAATCATTTACCTCTATTTGTTCCACTAGTTCATCTATATTATTGCAGATGCTTTGCGCATTCAGATAAAGAACTTTTAATTTCATTTTTGAACTTCTAATCCCTGCAATGACCTTGTTTGCTGATGTACAATTTTTGTTGAACTCTTGTCCGTTCCTGTCCCATTCTGCTTGTCTTTACCCACAACGCTAAACTGTTCCATGCCCCGACCTTTCTCTTTGGATTTCTAAATCACCCTTCACGTGAATCCTCCCCCTCACATCATTTCATAACCTCTAGCCTTATCTGCTGGCGCACTAAGTTTGCACACACTGTCCCTTCCTGCCACACTCTGATTATCATTACTCATTGCTATCTTGCTGTTTTGTCTTCTCCTCTCTTTAAATTATCACATCTTCCCACACTTGATCCCTCGACCCCACTCGTCCCTAAACCTCTTTGCTCCTCATTCTTTCTTAAAACCTGCCTCTTTGACCAAGCTTTTAGGTCATCTGCTTAGTAATTCCACATGTGGCTTGGTGTTAAAATTTCATTTGATAATTGATCCTGTGAAGCGCGTTGGGACTTTTAACTTTAAAAGCGCTATATAAATACAAGTTGTTATTGTTGATTCATTTGTGGGCTATGGGGTTCGCTATGAATGTTTTTTTAATTCGTTCATAGGATTTGGGTATTGCTGGTGAGGCTAGCATTTATTGTCCATCACTAATTGCCCTTGAGAACTTGGTGGTGTGCTGCCGTCTTGAACTATTGCAATCCTTGAAGTACAGGTACACCCATTGATCTGTCAGATAGGGAGTTCCAGGATTTTGACATAGTGATAATGAAGGAACGATGATATGTTTCCAAGTCAGGATGGTGCATAACTTGGAGGGTGGTGTTCCAATGCGCCTGCTGCCCTTGTCATAGGTGGTAGAGGTCATGGGTTTGGAAGGTGCTGTCAAATAAGCCTAGACAAGTTGCTGCAGTGTCTCTTGTAGATGGTATGCACTGTAGCCACAGTGCACCAGGAGTGGAGGGAGTGAATGCTTGAGGTGGTGGATGGAGTGCCAATCAAGTGGGCTGCTTTGTGCTGAATGGTGCCAAGCTTCTTGAGTTGTTGGAGCTACACTCATCCAGGCAAGTGAAGAGTATTCCATCACACTCCTGACTTGTGCCTTGTAGATGGTAGACAGGCTTTGGGGAGTCAGAAAGTGAGTTACACAGCACAGAATACCCAGCCTCTAACCTGCTCTTGCAGCCACAGTAATTATGTGCCTGGTTCAGTTAAATTTCTTGTCAATAGTGTCCCCCAGGATGTTGATGGCAATCCTGTTGAAAGTCAGGGAAAGGTGCTTACACTTTCTCATTGCAGATGGCCTTTACATAGCATTGTGTGGCATGAATGTTACTTGTCACTTCTCAGCTCAAGCCTGGATGTTGTCCAGGTCTTGCTACATGTGGGCATGAACTGCTTCACTATCTGAAGAGTTCCAAATGGAACTGAACACTGCAATCATCAGCGTACATCCCCACTTTGACCCTATGATGGAGAGACGGTCATTGATGAATCAGCCGAAGATGGTTGGGCCTAGGTCATTATCCTGAGGACCTCCAACAGCGTGTCCTGGGGCTGAGATGATTGGCCTCCAACAACCATCTTCCTTTGTGCTAGGTATGACTCCAGCCAGTGGAGAGTTTTCCTCTTGATTCCCATTGACTTCAATTTTGCTGGGGTGCCTTGCTGCCACACTTGGTCAAATGCTGACTCAATGGAAAAGGCAGTCACTCTCACTTCACCTCTGGAATTCAGTTCTTTTGTCCATGTTAGAACCAGGCTGTAATGAGGTTTGCAGCTGAATGTTCCTGGCAGAATCCAAACTGAGCATGTTGTTGGTGAGTAAGTGCAGCTTGATAGCAGTGTCAACACCAGCTTCCATCACTTTGTTGATGCTTGAGAGTAGGCTGGACTCGATGTGTCCTAATCTTTGTATCCAGGTTGGTATTTATTGCCCATCTCTAGTTGCCCTGAGAAGGTGGCGATACAACTGAGTGGCTTTCTAGACCACTTCAGAGGACAGTTAAGCATCAAACACATTGGCATAGGTCTAGAATCATACATAGGACAGATTGGGTAAGAATGGCAGGCTTCCTTCCATAGATGGATATTAGTGAACCAGTTGCATTTTTAACAACAATCCCATAGCTTCATGGTCACTTTTACGAATACCAGCTTTTAAAACAATATTTAAAATGAATTCAAGTTACATAACCAGAAAACTACCACAGGATAGCTTAATGGGCAACCATTTTTTTACCAAATCAACGTAAATATCAGCTCCCAAACTCATCCCTGATAGGCAGATGCTGCATTCAATATTATGTCTCTCCAAGTGTATTACTTAGCAGCACAAACATTGTGCGAATTTAAAAAGTACCTGGAAAAATCAATGGGTTAAACATGGCTATGCCACAAAGTACAGTGGATGCCAATGTCAACAGATACTTACAACACTTTATATACCAAAAGCTCTCTCTGCCATTCATGCTTTTTACCCTTTACTAATTGGTGTTTTATTCATTCATGGGATGCGAGCGTTGTTGGCAAGGCCAGCATTTATTGTCCATCACTAATTGCCCTCGAGAATGTGGTGAGAATCCACCTTCTTGACAAATGAGTGGCTTGCTCGGCCATTTCACAGGGCAGTTAAGAATCAATCACAATGCTGTAGGTCTGGAGTCAGACCAGGTAAGGACAGCAGATTTCCTTCCCTAAAGGCCATTAGTGAACCAGATGGGTTTTTACAACAATCCAGTAGTTACATGGTCACCATTACTGACACCAACTTTTTATTTCAGATTTATTTAATTAAATGAATTTAAGTTCCCCAGATGCCCTGGTGGGATTTGAACTCATGCCCCTGGATCATTAGTCCAATCCTCTGGATTGCTATTCCAGTAATACAACCACGATGCTAAATTTCCCATTCCCTAACAATGCTGGTTAGAGAACATATCACATTATCCTACCACACATTTGTTTCCTTTCTGTCCTGATCTGACTCTCTCAGATCTGAGTGCCTGTCATTCCTCATTTAATTCTCTTGTCGGCTGCCTTCATCTTCAAATTCATTTCCAGAAATATTTTCTACTGTTTGTCTTCTCATTAATAGAACCACAATATTTTAGTTAAAAAAAAAAGTGTTCCTGCCATTAGTGTGCTTAAAAGGCAGTTAAATACTTTAATACCTCCAAGGCCTCTCCCTACGTTTGTCACCTCCAATTCCGGCCTGTTGTGCATCCTTGTTTTTTTATGGTTTTTTTTTTAAGCTCCACCACTGACAGCCAAGCCTTCAGTTACCTAGGCCACAAGCTCTGGAACTTCCTCTCTAAACTCTTGGTCTCTCTCCTCCATTAGAACACTTCCTCAAACCTACATCTTTGACCAAGCTTTTGGCCACCTTTTCTATTACCTCATGATCTGACTCTGTGTCAAATTTGTCTGATAACACTCCTGTGAAGTGTCTAGGGTTGTTATTGTACAGTAAAGGTGTTTTATAAATGCAATTTGCTGTTATTTTGAACTCATTGAGTTTTTTTCCAATGTAATATTAGAAAGTTTGTATAAATTATACAAGTGCTCAGGAAGGATCCAGTTTATTGCATATTTAATTTTTTAACTTAGTAAATAAACAAATATTTTTAAACATCTTACAAAAAAATCTTTTTATAAAACATAGTTTCATGAAGAATGTGGAATGGTGGTGTGCCTTGTCGCATCTCTCAGAACCCCCGCCCCCCCACACGGAATGAATTACATTGATACGCAGGTAGTAGTGACAACATGGATTTTCAAAATGCACAGATAGAACAATGTGTAATACCGTAAAAAATAATTCAACAAATGCAACTTTGTTCCCCGGTTATTTTCTCCAATCCATTTATCATAAATAACATTTTATGGTCTAATTGTGATTTATTTTTGTAAATAATGGTGTCCTATCAAGGAATTATATTGCAGAAAATCCATTATATGGTAAGCTTATCACAGAGCATAAGTGGCAATTACAATGCAACACAAACCTCATTCCAAAAGTTTGTTTCTATTTTTGTTGAATGATTCACGCCTTTGCTCATTATCTAGACAAAAATATTTATTGCTTATACGTATACAGCAATGATTCGCAATCACACTTTGCATATGATGAGAATTCAGAGTGAAATGGTTAAATAAAAGTCACTAAAAGTCCAGGTGCTTCTTGCCTCTGGCTGCACCACCACATCCTGTGCTCAGCAGTTTGGCTGATTCTGCCAGATCCTGTTTGCTTGATCGGCTCACTGTGTCTGACAAGTCTGGAGGCAAATGTAGTCTCTGTTACAGGGATTTGTAAGGAGGGAGAGAGAAAAAAGAAAATTCAAAATGTGTTCTGATTATTTTGAAGAACAATTCAGAATAACAAATGATATAAATATATGAATTGCAAAGAAAAATATATACCAGCATTTTATTTCTTTGTGGGGAAATGTGACTTCAGACAACAAAAGCAACAGTACTTCAATAAAGTGTTAATTTCGTCATTTTTAAAAAAAAGAACCTTTTGCCATTCTCCATCTTTTTAATGAAAAAAGACTTGCATTTCTATAGCACTTTTCACATCCTAAGGATGTTCCAATGCATTTGCAACCAACGAAGCACTTTTTGAAGTGTAGTCACTGCTGTAATGTAGGAAACACAGCAGTCAATTTACGCACAGCAAGCTCCCACAAACAGCAAAGAAGTGGGTGTTGGTTGAGGGACACTGGGAGAATGCCCTGTTCATCAAATAGTGTTGTGGGATCTTTTATGTCTATCTGAGGGGGTAGACGAGGCATCTTTTTACATCTCATCTGACAGTGCAGGACTCCGGTACTGCACTGGATTACATGCTCAAGTCTCAGGAGGGCAATGTGAACCCACAACCTTCTGTGTCAGAGGTGAGAGTGCTACGAATCGAGTCACAGATGACCCTGTGAATGAAGCTGCAAAACACGTTCTGCAACGCAAGTGAGTCATAGAAGTGATCTGCCAAGGCAACAAAATGCATTAATGCAATCTTGTTGCTTAACAGATCTTAAGTTAATCAATGATAGAGTCATAATCATTTTAAAGCTCTTGCTCACAAGATGTGCATGAAAACTTTACACTGTGTAACAGTGCATGCAGCAATTAGTCATTTCATATTTATAACATACACTCATTTAAGTCCCTTGTCACACATTCTATTCCCTGTCTGAGAGGTCTAGCAGATGACGTAGTCCCAGGCCTCTGTCAATGCACTGTAAGTGGTAGGCAGTGCAGGGGAGGGGAGGGACTCTTAGTGAGTCATCCATCAATCTTCCCTTCTTCCCTGTTCCCCATCCCCAGTGGCATAAGTGAGATACAAGCTTTCCATATGGGAAATTGTAGATGTGAGCTTATGTCTAACACTTGGTTGTACTGCGCCTCGGAATTTCCTCCTGTTTCACAAAAGTTAAGCTGTCTAGAATTGAACCCTTCAGACTCTACAATCTTAAGGTTTTTCAAATCCCGTGAACCGAGAAAGGTAATTATCCAAGAGCTTGCATCAGATCATTTCCCGAAAAGATCAGCAATGAATCATTATTTTTACCAATGGGACTGTCAAAGAAAACCAATGATATGAAACATTTGAAGGATCTTGGATGTGATGTGTAGTTCTAGCTAAAACAGCAACTTGTATTTATTTATTTATTTTGGAGATACAGCACTGAAACAGGCCCTTCGGCCCACCGAGTCTGTGCCGACCATCAACCACCCATTTTATACTAATCCTACATTAATCCCATATTCCCTATCACATCCCCACAATTCCCCCACCACCGACCTATACTAGGGGTAATTTACAATGGCCAATTTACCTATCAACCTGCAAGTCTTTGGCTGTGGGAGGAAACCGGAGCACCCGGCGAAAACCCACACCGTCACAGGGAGAACTTGCAAACTCCGCACAGACAGTACCCAGAATTGAACCCGGGTTACTGGAGCTGTGAGGCTGCGGTGCTAACCACTGCGCCTTTAACATAGAATAACGTCCTAATGCACTTCAGAGGTATAATCAGAAAAAAATGGACACCGAGTCAAAGAAGGAGATACAGTACCCACCACTTATACCGACCACGCTCATCACAGACAGCTGCTTAAAATGGACAAGCAGCGCTAACCATTTACCAGTACTATAGGAGTCGATTACAAAGGTGCTGCTTATAACATTATGTGCACCGGCTATTTCGAGCAGTTCAATAAATTCTTTGCACCTTGCTAATCCCCTATACTTACTGCTTTATACGCCATTTTACAACACCCTTCCATCTGTTTGCTGTTTTTTTATGCATTAGGGATTTCAGTGACAAACTGTTCCAAGTTAAACTGGAGTTGCATGGTCGCAGAAACAAAGATAGTGGGGAGTAATTAGAGCCTCGCACATTACGAAAGCTGCACCGTTACTTGCAGATGGGAGGACGCATCCCGAAGTAACGTGATCTGGCCATTATAAGATTTATGAAGATGAAAGAATTTAGATCAGTGTTTTAAATTTGCTTGTTTTAAATTGTTCACGTGTTGCTATCCGTCTCAAACATGAGCCACTGGTGATCTGTTTTTATATAACAAATCGCAGATTGGTTTTACCGTCCATCAATTATAAATCAAGACAGGAGGCGGAGAAGGGTACTGTCACATGGAAGCTGACTCCATGTCTGTGGATGATGGTGTCAAGGGACAGCTTGTAGACAATGAGGAATGGGGATCCAGCTTAGATCCTTGGAGGACTCCTGAGGTGATGGTGTGGGGCAGGAACAGAATAACCAAAAAAGGAAACCAGATGCAAAAAATATTGCATCAACAAATATTGTATATGTTCCAATGCATGTGGTGCTATATCCTGTGCATATGTAAACTTTGCACATTCAACTAGATGTGCAAGTATTTTGAAGTCTTACTTGTCTATAATTCAATAACCTTTTCCAACACCTATTGCAAATAGAACTTAGAAATGTTTAAAGCTTTTTTCTGTCATTAAGTAACTAAACAGGTGCTGCCTTACCTTAAAGGCATAATATGGTCAAATCCTAATAAGGTTACATTGGTAAATAGCAGTATTTACTTGATATCAAATTTTTTTTTTTAAAGGTTTTGTGAAATGAGGGAAACAACTTAAACCTTAAGCCTCAGTTTTATCCTGGCTTGAGGAAATGCGTGCATCCTCTCACATCACTAGAACATTCAAAAAGAGAATTTGATAAATATTTGGAGGAGAAAAATAACAGGGATATGGGAAGAGAGCAGGATTTTGGATAGCTCTACCAAAGAGCTGGCACAGGCATGATGGGCCGAAAGCCTCTTCCATTCTGTATCATTTTATGATTACTAAGAGGCATCACAAAGTGCTATCCATACAATTAATTACTTTGACGCGCAATGATTGTTTGCTGGATAAACATAGTGGCCAATTTGGATAAAGCAAAGCCCAACATGAGACTGATGACCAGTTAATCTGTTTTTGATGATGTTGGTTGAGGGAGGAATGTTGGTCAGGAGAATGCGATGTCTTCCTGCTCCGTTTTGAAAAGTGCTGTGGGATCTTATTGTTCACCAGAATGCCAAAGACTAGCAGACTTAGTTTAACATCTTAGTCAAAAGATCATCTGCAACAATGCAGCGCTCCCTCAGTGTTGCACTGATACATCAGCCAAGTATCATATTCACAACCTGGAGGAAGGCTTGAACTTGCAGTCTTGTGACTCAGAGGCAGGATTTCCCACAACTGAGGCACACTGACACTTGGGCTATCAGTTTATCCACCTTATTTTTAAACGACGTGTGGTTCTTATAATGTTAGTGTTATCGTTAGGTTTAATTTAGATGGTTGGTACCAGCACACAATAGGGGAGAAACGTAACACAGTTGAGCCAACACTCTTCTTTAGTGATATTAATTGATCAATTGAAATTGCTGCCACTAACACTTCGATAGCGATAGCCCTGCCACAACCAGTACTTCACCATCGCAATACATGGTTCAAATGTTCTCCAGAAGATACAGCTCTATGTGTTTATATAGGGAATGTAGCACAAAAAAACCCACTTAAAACATTATGCTTTACTGAAAACTTAGTGACAATGCTGATAAAAGCTATGTAGAAATTCCTAGCTTTTAAACTTCAGTTCTGCTAGTCAGTCTGAAATATATAGAAAATAGGAGTAGGCCATTCGGCCCTTTGAGCCTGCTCCGCCATTCATTATGATCATGGCTGATCATCTAACTCAGTAGCCTGTTCCCACTTTCGCCCCATATCCTTCGATCCCTTTAAACCCAAGAGCTATATCTAACTCCTTGAAAACATACAATGTTTTGGCCTCAACTGCTTTCTGTGGTAGCGAATTCCACAGGTTCACCACGCTCTGGGTGAAGAAATTTCTCCTCATCTCAGTCCTGAATGGTTTACCCCGTATCCTTAGACTATGAACCCTGGTTCTGGACTCCACCACCATCAGGAACATCCTTCCTGCATCTACCCTGTCAAGTCCTGTTAGAATTTTATAGGTTTCTATGAGATCCCCCCTCAGTCTTCTGAACTCCAGCGAATATAATCCTAACTGACCCAATCTCTCCTCATACGTCAGTCCCGCCATCTCAGGTCTGGTAAACCTTCGCTGCACTCCCTCTATAGCAAGAACATCCTTCCTCAGATAAGGAGACCAAAACTGCACACAATATTCCAGGTGTGTTCTCACCAAGGCCCTGTATAATTGCAGCAAGGCGTCCCAGCTCCCGTACTTAAATCCTCTCGCTATGAACGTCAACATACCATTTGCCTTTTTTACCGCCTGATGGACCTGCATGCTTACATTCAGCGACTTGTGTACGAGAACACCTAGGTCTCGTTGCATATTCCCCTCTCTCAGTTTATAGCCATTCAGATAATAATCTGCTTCCCTGTTTTTGCTACCAAAGTGGATAACCTCACATGTATCCACATTATACTGCATCTGCCATGCAATTGCCCACTTACTAAACTTGTCCAAATCACCCTGAAGCCTCTCTGCATCATCCTCACAACTCACCCTCCCACCCAGTTTTGTGTCATCTGCAAATTTGGAGATATTACATTTAGTTCCCTCATCTAAATCAATATATATTGTGAATAGCTGGGGTCCACTAGTCACTGCCTGCCATTCGGAAAAAGACCCATTTATCCCTACTCTTTGTTTCCTGTCCACCAATCAATCTTCTATGCATCGCAATACACTACCCCCAATCCCATGCGCTTTAATTTTACACGCTAGTCTCTTATGTGGGACTTTGTCGAAAGCCTTCTGAAAGTCCAAATAAACCACATCCACTGGCTCCCCCTCATCAACTCTACTAGTTACATCCTTGAAGAATTCTAGTAGATTTGTCAAGCATGATTTCCCTTTCGTAAATCCATGCTGACTCTGCCCGATTCTAAAACTGTTCTCCAAGTGCTCTACTATAAAATCTTTGATTATGGACTCTAGCATTTTCCCCAGTACCGACATCAGGCTGACTGGTCTATAATTCCCTGCTTCCTCTCTACCTCCCTTTTTAAATAGTGGGGTTACATTAGCTACCCTCAAATCTGTAGGAACTGTTCCAGAGTCTATAGAATCTTGGAAGATCACCAATGCATCCACTATTTCTAGGGTCACTTCCTTAAGTACTCTGGGATGCAGACCATCAGGCCCTGGGGATTTATCGGCCTTCAATCCCATTAATTTCCCCAACACCATTTCTTTATTAATACTGATTTCCTTCAGTTCTTCTCTCACTAAACCCTGTGTTCCCCAACATTTCTAGTATGATATTTGTGTCCTCCTTTGTGAAGACAGAACCAAAGTATGCATTTAGTTGGTCAGCCATTTCTTTGTTCCCCATAATAAATCCCCCTGTTTCTGACTGTAAGGGACCTACATTTGTCTTCACTAATCTTTTTCTCTTGACATACCTACAGAAACTTTTACAGTCAGATTTTATGTTCCCCGCAAGCTTGCTCTCGTACTCTATTTTCCCCTTCTTAATCAATCCCTTGGGCCTCCTTTGCTGAATTCTAAACTGCTCCCAATCCTCAGGTCTGTTGTTTTTTCTGGTGAATTTATATGCCTCTTCCTTGGATCTAATACAATCTCTAATTTCCATTGTAAGCCATGGTTTGGCTACCTTTCCCATTTTCCTTTTGCGCCAGACAGGAATAAACAATTGTTGCAGTTCATCCATGTGCTCTTTGAATGTTTGCCATTGCCTTTCCACCGTCATCCCTTTAAGTAACGTTTCCCAATCCATCATAGCCAACTCGTGCCTCATACCTTCGTAGTTTCTTTTACTAAGATTCAGGACCCCAGTCTCAGAATCAACTATGTCACTCTCCATCTTGATGAAGTATTCTATCATATTATGGTTGCTCATCCCCAAGGGGTCTCGCACAACTAGATTGTCAATTATTCCTCTCTCATTACACAATACCCAGTCTAGGATGGCCTGTTCTCTAGTTGGTTCCTCAACGTATTGGTACAGAAAACCATCCCATATATACTCCAAGAATTCCTCCTCTACGGAATTGTGACTAATTTGATTTGCCCAATCTATATGCAGATTAAAGTCACCCATTATTACAGATGTTCCTTTATTGCATGCGTCTCTCATTTCCTGTTTCATGCCATTCCCAACATCACCACTACAGCTTGGGGGTCTATATACAACCCCCACTAATGTTTTTTGCCCATTAGTGTTTCTCAGCTCTACCCATACAGATTCCCTATCGTCAGAGCTAATATCTTTCCTCACTATTGCGTTAATTTCATGTTTAACCAGCAATGCAACTCCACCGCCTTTTGCTTTTTGTCTGTCCTTCCGAAATACTGAATACCCCTGGATGTTCATTTCCCATCCCTGGTCACCTTGCAGCCATGTCTCTGTAATCCCAACTATATCATACCCGTTTACATCTATTTGCGCGATTAATTCATCCACTTTATTGCGAATGCTCCACGCATTAAGGCACAAAGCCTTAAGGCTTGTCTTTTTAACATTACTTGCCTCTTCCCACTATTTTTCACTGTGGCCCTGTTTGATTCTGGCCCTTGATTTCTCTGCCTATCACTTTTCTTATTCCCCTTACTGTCTTTTGTTCTCGTCTTTGATCTCCCCTCCTCTGACTCATTGCAAAGGTTCCCATCCCCCCTGCCATTTTAATTTAAACCTTCCCCAACCACTCTTGCAAATACCCCCCCAGGACATCAGTCCCGGTCTTGCCCAGGTGTAACCTGTCCAGTTTGTACTGGAACCACCTCCCCCTTCAGAATGTCCTGTAACCGCTCTCAGACATCCTTGACCCTAGCACCAGGGAGGCAACATACCATCCTGGAGTCTCTATTGCAGCCACAGAAACGCCTATCTATTCCCCTTACAATTGAATCCGCTATAACTATTGCATTTCCACACTTTTTACTGCTCTCCTGTGCAGCAGAGCCAACTGCGGTGCAACGAATTGGGCTGTTGCTGCTTTCCCCTGAGAGGCTATTCCCCCCAACAGTATCCAAAGCAGTACATCTGTTTTGCCAAGGAATAGCCACAGGAGATTCCTGCACTGCCTGCCTAGTGGCCACCCATTCCCTTCCTGCCTGTGGGGTCTGAGCCTGCGGTGTAACCACCTCTCTGTACGTGCTATCCACGATACTCTCCGCCTTGTGGATGTTCCACAGTGTCCCCAGCTGCCGCTCCAGCTCCAAAACCCGGGCTTCCAGGAGCTGCAGCTGGAGACATTTCCTGCACACATGCTGGTCCCAGGCACTGGAATTGGTCCCGGCTTCCCACATAGAGCGCGAGGAGCACACCACAGCTCTGAGCTCCCCTGCCATGACTTAACCCTTTAAATTAAACCTTTTAGAAGATCTTAATATCAAATAATATCAATTACTCTAGGGCCCTACTTCCCTGGTCCTCGTTACTACAGAACACCCTAAAAACACTACTTACTATATATGAAAATAAACTGTAAACCTTTCTTACCTTAGATACTTACCTAGCTATTTAGAGCTATTCCCTAACAGCAGTGACTCACCAACCAATCACCTTGCAGCTTTCCTGTGACGTCACTGTTGGCTTTTTTTTTCAAATCTCCGGTGCATCTGAAGAGGTCCGACTGCTCTCCGCTCCTGAAGGTAAGTGAAGGTCCCGAGCCTTGCGCTGGATTTATTTATTTTTATTTATTTATTTAGAGATACAGCACTGAAACAGGCCCTTCGGCCCACCGAGTCTGTGCCGACCAACAACCACCCATTTATACTAACCCTACAGTAATCCCATATTCCCTACCACCTACCTACACTAGGGACAATTTACAACGGCCAATTTACCTATCACCTGCAAGTCTTTGGCTGTGGGAGGAAACCGGAGCACCCGGCGAAAACCCACGCGGTCACAGGGAGAACTTGCAAACTCCGCACAGGCAGTACCCAGAATCGAATCCGAGTCCCTGGAGCAGTGAGGCTGCGGTGCTAACCACTGTGCCGCTCCCGGTTCTGGTTGTTTCCACACAGGTCCGACAGCTCTCAGCTCCTGAAGGTAAGTGAAGGCCCCAAGTCTTGTGCTGGATTTATCTACTCCCGGTTCTCGGCGTTTCCACACAGGTCCAACTGCTCTCCGCAAATGAAGGCCCCGAGCCTCACGCTGGATTTATCCGCTCCCAGTTCTCGATGTTTCCGCACAGGTCCGACTGCTCTCCGCTCCTGAAGGTCAGTGAAGGCCCCGAGCCTCACGCTGGATTTATCTGCTCCTGGTTCTCGGCGTTTCCACACAGGTCCGACTGCTCTCCAATCCTGAACTGCATTAGTATCAAATACTTTCAGTAAGTACACATCCGCAAAGTTCAATTTTCCTTGGCTACAATATGCGGTATAACTCTGGTCTGTGTATCTTTAAACAGCCACCAAAACAAACGTGTACCTGTTGTACATACTTATATATGTTGCAGAAAAGAATTCATGCTTCAAGGAAACTGCCAAAGCAGTGGCTGTTGCTTCACTCTTCCACACCTGCACAGAATGCTCTTTATAACTGTCTAATAGTCTTCGTCAAGGAACAATAAGTTTACTCCCTGGGCTGCCAACTGAATGGAATAATAAAATGTGTTACAAGTGTTAAGAACTATTCATTGACCTGATCAGGTTTGAGCCCCCTGGCACTGGTGGAATAATATGGCACTTTACTCTCTTCCTAAGGCCTGAACAGGCCTGTAATTAGTGGGGGAATCCAATGGATATACTTGATCTTTCTGAGCTTCCTAAGCACCACAAATGAAGGAATGCTGCTGCCTAAACATTGATTTTTATCTCATGCTCAATAAAAACATTCTGTCATGTTCTTATTGTCTAAATTCCAAGCATTTTCTGATTACAAAAAACAGGACAGCAATTTGACAAGTGGATATCTTCAAGATCACGACCTCCAGCCTCAGGGCATAAGCTGAAAAATATTATTTTACTCTGTTGGTGTGGCAGGAGGACGCACATCACCACAAAATTATCAATATAATTTACATATCTCATTATTAGCTTACAGCAGTGATATAAAATGCACAGCGTAACCCTCTCTAACATGCAGCAAACCAAAATCCAGCATCACAGCTGTCAGCTTGTACATTCCAAACACACTTCAACTCAAATCATACTTGCAGGAGCCTGCTGTCTGCTGATGTAAAGTATTTATATATACATTTTTTGTTGCCAAAATCCAAGATCAAGCTAGGCCCGCAAATTCTACCTATACATATTATAACAAGACACTTGAGGTATTATTCACTAGCTCTTGGATTGGTGGGGGCACACATCTGATCCTTCTCTTGGTGCTCAATATTCACTGCATCAGGAGGGTATGCACCAGGAGGAGCTTTATGTCAGCTTTCTGTTGAAGGGAGGGGAAAAAATGTCAGTGACATTCTGCCTGGGCAGTAGCTCAAGACTCCTAGCAGCCAGCTCAAAAAAGGGGTTATGGTAGAGATCTGCAAACATTCATGCCATCCACCTAGCCCCTTAACAGCAGTCACTAATCTAGGCAGACTTAAAAACAGATGTACATTCTGCTAAATTGGCACATAATCTTCAATGTGAATTTGGGATGTGACTGCCTCAAGGGCTTCTCAATAACCTCTTCTTGTCCTGTTTTATACTATGGTGCTACTGGTTGCAGTCTGGAAGTCAACATTTTGAATATTATGTTCTCCTCTTGCACTATTTCAATGCATTCCCAAATGGGGGTTACTGTAGACAATTCAATGCCCTGTTCATGATGTTGTTGGAGAAGAAGCTTTGGACAAAATGTCTGCCCAGAGGCTGCTTCCTATCAGCAATTTTAAAGCATAAAAGAGAGTACAAGAGGTGCCTTACTGACACAAGTATACAGGTGTCTCAGTTTACAAATTTAACAATACTTCAAGAGCTGGTGATAATTTACACATGTGGAAAAGTAGACACATTTGCACCTCCAGCTGGACTGTCTTTTTTAAGGATTTAACATATTTCATAATTGAGATCATAATGTTTGTCACCATCTCAACCGCTTAAATGCAATACTGACTAATAGAATGCTCTTGCCTATAGATTATCCTCTGTAAAACTGCTGCGTTATAAATAAACCAGACTTGAGTCCTGATATAGAGTTGAAGCAAGTATTAAAATGGCTCAAGTCTGGTTTATTTATCTTCTCTTCTTCTTCTGTCTCTCGAGATAAGGAGGCCAAAGAAGAAGAGGAGAAGATAAATAAACCAGACTTGAGTCATTTTAATACTTGCTTCAACTCTATATCAGGGTATGTTGTGTTCTAGAAATTGTTTGAATTCTAGAACTTGACCAATATGTGTTCTTGTAAGCACCACCTTGGATTAGTTTGGAAAATCAATGAAGCATAATTCCTGAACTTGTAACCTTTCAGCATAGTCAATACTCTCCTGCTTCAGGTTACATGTTTAACATTTTTGTTCAGGTACTCACGAAAGAGCAGAACTGGGATTGTGCCTGATACAAATCAGATGATGAGACAGGAACTGTGCTGTGAAAGGTTTCAAATAGCCCCAAAATCTAGTGCTACTTATCAGGATCTTCCTTTCAATGGTGATATTCTGCATTATTTATGGATATATACTATCCTGGGTAGGCCTAAGTGCCAATCCCAAAACATTAAACAAGAACTTATTTTACAGAGAATAAGCATGCTGTGTGATTCAAAGCACAAAGGTATATATTTTGCATAAACAGTAAAAGTTAACTCAGGAAGCAGGTGACCTTATGGAGGTATATAGTACAACATTATAGACAAGATAGATCTGGAACATTACTTCAAAGTGAATAATGAGAGTAGGAGAAAGGGACACAGGTTTAAAAAAGCAAAAGGCAAATTTAAGACGAATGTTAGGAAGCTCTTCACACACAGCGATTTGAACATGGAATGGACTTTTGTATAGGATAGTGGAACCAAAACCCTAGAATCATTTGGGAAACAGCTGGATGCTATGATGGGGAACATATGGTCTTTTTGGATGGATGAGTTAAGATGTACCAAATGGCCTTTGTAATAAGAACATATAGGGATAAAGTTTCCACTTGATTCTGCTAGTGATAGCGCAACACAGATAAAATGAGCTGCACTGGTGCAAAAGATTGGGTGATTTAATATGCAAGTGAGTTACGCCCAAGATCACTTACATTTGTGTTTTCCATGATCTTTTCCACTGGTTCAATATTCATTGGGTCTGGATCAGGCCTTGACCACAAAATTGGCTACACCTCTAGGTCACAATTGCAAAATTTTGTCGATTACATTGGTTTAGAAAGACTCTTCAAATTGTGCTAATTTCCTTAGGTGCAAAGGCCTAATGTTTATTAAATAACATTTAATGTTTAGAAACGGACTAGTGTACAAAAATGAAACCATTAAAGGGTTTACTATAGCTTTCTTTTTAAGCAATTTTCAGTGATTTTAAATCAAGTTACTCACGAGTGGAGGAGTAGACACTCTTATTAAAAATGCTGCATTAATGATACTGCGCGACGTTAGCACTCTCAAATACATTCAGGAATACTTTAACGGAAAGATAAAAAATTACATTCTACACACTACTTGATTGTGTTAGTTCATGGAATATTTTATGTTTGTGATTACAGAAATTAATTTTAATGGAAACTTGAACTGTAACCTAATAAGTGCAATTTCAAGAGCATTTTGGGTGTAATTTCCCATTTGCACTCAATGTGGAAACTCTATCCTATTGTGAACAGCAGCCCGAGCTTAAACCATAAATAACTGAAATTTAAATTTCTGAACTGTTCAGTCACTATCCATAGAAATATTCCTGGACTGGGAAAAATTGCAATGCTCAAAATTTGAGTGGGGTGGGGGAGGGAATGAATATTATGAAGTACAGCAAACAGTTTGAATAAGCATTTCGAGCAATCTAAAATGTAACAGAAATGCTCAAATGTGATTCATTTCTTTTTCCCCATTATAAAGGGCAGCATGGCCTATTATCTACTATCCCCATTCATTCCATCACAGGGCAGCAGATAATACTTCCAGACTACGTTGAACTAGAAATTCTGAAGTCTACATGCTGCTGGGCTCCCTGCTGGGAATGGGCCTGCACTCTATCACTGAATACGTGATGTCTGAACAATACATGCTCCTGAAAGAACACAAGACAGGCTCTGAGCCACTCAATTTGTCCATATTGAATATAGGATATCAAAAGAGGACAACCAGAGGTAACCAAAAGACACTTAGTTATCTTCCTTTACTTATGACTCAAAGTGATTAAGTGCAACATGTGTGTCAGCGGTGGTTCAGCTGGCTGCACACTCAACTGTCAGAAGATTGTGGGTTCAAATCATCTTTCTTCTTTTATATGTACATATACATACATAAATACAGACACTGATTTATCTTGTCAGTATATGGCACACATTAAATTAAAATCATGGAAACACATGTTTGCATGTCCTTTCACTGTCACTTGCATAATCCTTTCTCACCCTATAAACAGAGTTTTTCATCCAGAGGCTATAACACCTTGTTGAATTGTATTTCTGCAAGTGACAGACCCCATTCTGGTATAGTTTTCATGGCAATGAGATATTGACAACTACAGATATACAGGACTCTAGCAGGAATTAATCTGTTGACTGGGTAGTTCCCAGCAAGGAGATGTTAACATGTCCTTCTCCTCAGTGCAACACCAATATCCAATGGTAAATCCATTTTTGTATACTATGTTTACTAATGTCCTTTAGGGAAGGAAATCTGCCATCCTTACCTGGTCAGGCCTACATGTGACTGCAGACCCACAGAAATGTGGTTGACTCTTAAATGCCCTCTCAAATGGCCTAGAAAGCCACTCAGTTTCTCAAGGGCAAATAGGGATGGGCAATAAATGCTGGCCCAGCCAGCGATGCCCACATCCCATGAATGAATTAAAAAAAAATACTTTAAGTGAGGTCTTCTCTATTTTCATTGGCTATATTCTAGGGCTAACACACAAAAAAGGAGGGAAGATTTCATAGCATTGCAAAAAGTAAAGTTGGATCCTAGTCTTCCCCCTCCCCAAGACAGAGGGGCTTACAAAGAGAATAAAATAAAATACATGGGAGCAAAAAAGGAAGTTTGTGGGACCTGCAACCATGCAGAATGAGGAGGAGCTTACCAGGGAGGTAGTCTACCCTTCTTATTTGCGACATAACTTTTACCTAAATAATACCCTAAGGATGAGGATGGAACGACAATTTTGGATGGTACGTGAATCCAACCTATTTGTAAAGCTGGGGCGAAAAATAGCCTTCACAACCCATACTGCTAATCTCAGTTTTGTGTTCGACATTTTCAGATTGGAACTTCATAAAAAAAACAATAGCCGCTTTGGCTTTCAAATAATTCTTGTTAGAAGTGAAGAGCTTTTACATCTACACAGTGGGGGCAGTAGCAATGCAAGATAAAATAAGCAATGGTGAAATAATGAGAAAGGTGCATCTAGGTTATTACTTAGAATAAAGTACTTAAATGTCCTAACATCATGTCAAATAATTCTGGACGGAACCCAAAGCATAAAAGCTCATCAACTCTCTAGCTCCTCTGAAATGCCTGTTTCATACATTAATAAGTTTAGGTTACAAAATCCCATGAATTCAGAGGATCCATATTTTATTTTATCCAGGCTGCTCAGTTTTCTGTCCATTAACACCCTCTCTGTACTAATGCTTTGTCTTTCGGTACACCATTAACATACCGTTTGCCTTTGCTCCCTGACTTTCTAGTCAGTTATTCTCTGTGACCTTATCCTATTAACACCTCTTTTGTTATCTCTTGCCCCACCTCCGCTTTACTTGCTTAAAACCTTTTACATTTCTAATATCTGCCAGTTCTGATGAAGGGTCAGTGATCTGAAACATTAACTCTGCTTCTCTCTCCACAGACCTGCTGAGTATTTCCAGCATTTCTTGTTTGTGTTTTATTTTATTCGGTTCAGTTAAAATGTAATGCTGGAATCATACACCTAAGTGACGTGGACAGACTCCATAATCTTCTCATGCATCTGCAAATCAGAGGTTATTTCCCCAAATGTCTAACTTTGCCACAGATTGCTGAAGGCCAAGATGGTTACAACAATGTAATATCTGGGTCAGTAAGGGAGAACAAAAATCCCACAGACAATTGTCATCCTTTTCAGGTACCACAAGGGAAAACTTTTCCACTTGGGATTGTATGTAATCCCTGGCAGAAAATTGCCTAGAAAGCATAATCAAATCTATTGCTGCAAGTAATGAGTACTATGGAAATATTCCATTTAACAGTCAGGCAGCAAGTTGAAGGCTGGACGGTAAGCAACATTCCTGCTAAGCTGCTTGTCTGTGCAGTCGTGCAGCAGCCTGGAAGGTTCACCGCAAGCCTTGTTCTGTGTTAAATTTTTTTTTGGCAATTTTTTGACAAGCCATTTAGAATGCTGTGGTTGGAGAATAATAAAATAGTAGTAAAATAATAATGCAAAAAAATAACCTGAGTCCTTTACGTGGATTTGAGTAATAGGGGGTTTGTTGGTACAGGGTCAGAACTTGGAAACATTTGATGGAGAAATTCAGTGCAGCATACTTGCATGTGCGGCTACACAACTGTACCAGGCATTGCAAAAACTGGTAAGAACAAAATTTAAAGGGAATATGGGCAGGAAGTATACTTCCCTAAAGGCAGCATTGAGACTTTACTCAAGGCAAACCCTTTGGGGCCAAATACTAAGCTTCTCAGCCACAATGCACTGACTGACCTCAAGTAAGCTGTAAGGTTAGTTGGCCATTTCAATTCCAGACTGATCAAGTACGATTTGCATTAAGTCTTTAAGCCCTGCATCCATCTACCATGCAGACAACTGCTCCATTCCAGAGATGGATCCATCACTGGCCAGAGCAGAAAACAAATACATCAAAAGATAAGACATATCCTTAGATATGAAGATGCCATGTTTCTCACTGGACACAAAGGGGAAAAATTATATTCAACTATAAATGACTTTAGGTCAACAATGAGAAACAAGTGTTTCTTTGAGCACAACTGTTGTAAACTACATTTCTTTTCCAATTTTTTTGTACCTTTCCATTAGTTGCACAGAAGCAAATTTGCTATAGCTAGTTCATTTATATTTTAACAATATAGTCCTTAAGGCAATTTTTTGACAAGCCATTTACAATACTGTAGTGGAGAATAAAATAATCGTAAAATAATAATGCAGAAAACACCCCATGTCCATGTGAGCAATTTGCTTAGGTGTTTGTTGGTCCAGTGTCAGAAGTTGGAAACCTTTGATGGAGAAATTCAGTGGAGCATACTTAAAACTCAATGCATTGATTACACATTCACATGGCTCTCATAGAATACTCTGGGGTGTTTTTAAAAATATATAAATCAATACCGTACATAACCATGTGTGAAAAATCACAATGCTACCTGGTAGTCACGCACTTCCATTTGGCAGGTTGGCAGCCCAAAAGCATAGAGCCAAATTCTGTTATGCAGGTCAAAGGGCATAGGACTGTGCCTGAGTTCTGAAGATATGTGAATAAAAAAATTTCCAAACAACCCTTTAGCAGTCTGCCTAATTTAAATGTTTTCAGCAGAGCTGGCATTCACCCAGAGGTAATATGAAGACAGTAAGGCTGTGTAAAACACTACAGAAAATGCATATAAATGGTGCTTTCAGTTTTAATAGGTTGGACTGAAGTGCTGAAGCTCCACATTTTTTGACAGGATGCCTACAATAAGATTTCCAAGCTTCTTACTGGTAAACTGAACTTTAGGAGGATGGAGAAGCACGAGCAGATCGAATTTTTAACCACATTCAAACAGTATTCTTGCATTAACGCTGTATGCACAAAGTCCCAAATTGAAATGATCATATTTTAGCAAATTAATTATTTATGTGTCGCAGGTAGCTTTACTTCAAAAATTCACTTGGCAATAAATCTCTGCCATTTAAACACACAAAGCTTTCCTTATTAAAAATCTTAATTTAACCTCAACGAAACAAGTAAGTGATTTTTTGCTTCATGTATTATGAAAGCGTCCACAGATAATTTGCATGTATAACGGAATTGCTGTACTAGTAGGTACACAATTTATTATTTAAAGGCATTACTTCAGTTACAGCAATCCATTTAACTTGAAAGATTGCTGCCCTGAAAAGTTTGTCATTTTGTACGAAGTAGATGGAAGGGCAAATAGCATATTGGTCCTTTTATGGATATATTGGATTGAAGTCATGGTAGACAGCACAGGTCTTTAGCTGATGGCCCTTGTGGTACTTACTGTTTGAGTGCAGGTGGAGCAGGTACAGACAGATCTGCAGTGATGTTCTAGGCTTGATGTTTTATTCCGGGGGGAGTGAGGTGTGGGAGGGAAAGCGATGATTTGTCCTAGATTTTGAAGACTGCGGCAGGGTAAAAATCAGATATGAAGGTAGTGGAAAAGATATCACAGCGTGATGTGGAACTTGTTGGCTCGAATTTTACAATCAGCGGAGAAGCAACTGCACTCCCCTTTGAACTCGAAGAAAGCTGCCCACAAAGATCTAGCAATCTCTGTGGCACAGACTTCCTCTTTCCCAACAGCAGTTTAAGTGTGGCACCAAGGAAAGGGGATCTACAGGCATGCAGCAGCACTGATGTCAGAAAGCAGGGTAAGCAGCCAATCACATTGAAGTATTCACACACAGCAAACCAGGAAGAAAAAAGCTCTGAATAGCTTTACTTTTAACTAAAATTTTCAGATAGATATAAACGATTATGATTGGATTACGATAGAAGCTAAAATAAACAAACTTTAAAAAAAAATTAAAAATGCGGAATTTTCAGGGCGAGTGAGGATCTTTAACAGTAATTATGAACTTGATAGGTTGTTAAAAACTCAGTTACACCTCATTCAGCAGGTGCAACATTTTCAAAGGGTTTTACAGAAAGACTAGATTAACAGCGTAGAGTGGATGTTCTCATCAGTTCAAAGATGTCCCATTAATTGCAGTCTGGGGAGAACTCAACAGCACACCTCTGGAGAAACATAGAATCACTGACAGCAACTTCTGGATTTCTGCATTATTCTGCGCATGTTCAGACTCCCAAGGTTGCGGTCAGTTTCAGTGGAGTAATGATAGCAAACACTGACATTTCCACTGTCATTACATAGGAAGGGACATAGCAGCAGCAGTAGGCCATTGAGCCTGCTCCACCATTCTATTACATCATGGCTGATCATCTACCTCAATGCCACTTTCCCACGTTATTCCTATATTCCTTGATGTCATTAGTATCTAGATATTTATTGATTTCTGTCTTGAAAATGCTCAATGATTGAGCTTCCATAGCTCTCTGGGGTAGAGAATTCCAAAGATTCTCCACCCTTGGAGTGAAGAAATTCCTCCTCAACTCAGTCTTAAATGGCCTTATTCTGAGACTATGTCCCCTGGTTCTAGACTCACCAACCAAGGGAAGCATCCTATCTACATCTACCCTGTCATGTCCTGCAAGAATTTTGTATGTTGCAGTGAGATCATCTCTCACTCTTTGAAATGCTAGAGAATACAGGCCCAGTTTCCCCAATCTCTCCTCATAAGACAATCTCGCCACCCCAGGGATTAGTCTGATAAACCTCCATTGTACTCCCTCTATGGCAATAATATCCTTCCTTAGATGAGACCAAAACTGTACACAAAAATCCAGGTGTGGTCTCACCAAGGCTCTGTACAATTGCAGCAAACTTCTTTAATCCTAAACTCAAAACCCCTTGTGATGAAGGCCAACATTCATGTGCCTTCCTAATTGCTTGCTGCACCTGCATGCTAGCTTTTGGTGACTCATGAATAAAGGCACCCATATCCCTTTGGACATCGATACTTCCCAACCTCTCACCATTTAAGAAATACTCTGTCTTTCTGTTTTTTTCTACCAAAGTGGATAACTTCATACTTATTTACATTATATTCCACCTGCCATATTCTTGCCCATTCACTTAGCCAGTCCGTCCCCTTGAAGCATCCTTGCATCCTCCTCACAACTTACATCCCCAACTAGTTTTGTGTCATCAGCAAATTTGGAAATACTACATTTGGTCCCCACATCCAAATCATTGATATATATTGTCAACAGCTGGGGCCCAAGCACTGATCCTCGCAGTACCCCACTAGTCCCAGCCTGCCAACATGAGAATGACCCGTTTATTCCTAAGTTCCGAAGAAGGGTCACTGACCCGAAACGTTAACTCTGCTTCTCTTTCCACAGATGCTGCCAGACCTGCTGAGTGATTCCAACATTTCTTGTTTTTGTTTCGTTTATTCCTACTGTCTGGTTTCTGCCTGTTAATCAGTCCTTAATCCATGCCAGTATATTACCTCCTATCCCATGTGCTTTCATTTTGCTAATCAATCTCCTGTGGAGGACTTTCTCAAAGGCCTTTTGAAAATCCAAGTATACCACGTCCACCAATTCCCCTTTATCAATTCTGTTCGTAACATCCTCAAAAAACTCCAACAGGTTCGTCAAACATGATTTCCCATTCATAAATCCATGTTGACTATGCCCAATCAGATCATTATTATCCAAGTGTCCATTTATCACATCCATTAGAACAGATTCTAACATTTTCCCAAAGACTGATGTAAGGCTAACAGGTCTGTAATTCCCTGTTTTCTCTTTCCCTCCCTTCTTAAATAGTGGGTGACATTTGTGACCTTCCAATCTGCAGGAACTGCTCCAGAATCTATAGAATTATGGAAAATGATCAACAATGCATCCACTATCTCCATAGCTACCTCTTTCAACACTCTGGGATGTAGAATATTAGGTCCTGGGGATTTATCAACCTTCAGCCCCATTAATTTCTCCAATACAACCTTCTTACTAATACTAATTTCCTTCAATTCCTCATTCCCCCTAATCCCTTGGATCTCTAATTCTGGGAGATTTCTTGTATCTTCCTCAGTGAAGACAGACACAAAGTTAGTCATTTAGCTTCTCTGCCATTTCTCTATTCCCCATTATAAATTCTCCTGCCTCTGCCTGTCATGGACCCATTTTTGTCTTAGCCAAACGTTTCCTTTTTACTTACATATAGAAGCTTTTACAGTCCGTTTTTGTATATTTTGCTAGTTTACATTCATATTCTATTCTCTCTTTCTTTATCAGTTTCTTCGTGCAGTGGGCCAACATTTTTTCGTGTTTTCCCAGTTTCGTGTTTTCCCAGTTCCATGCAGCCCATGTGTTACTAGTTCAGATTGTTGTTTATGAGTAAAATGAAGTTATTATGTATTTGGTGGATGCAGTTTCTTGCTACTGTAGGGATAAACAAATGCACTAGTCTACATGCTGTGAAAGACAAGATAGTGGCCCAGATTTCACGGTTGGTAAGTCCCCTGGACCAGATGAGCTACATCCCAGAGTGTTGAAGGAGATGGTTATTGAGATAGTGGATGCATTGGTGATCATCTTTCAAAATTCTATAGATTCTGGAAAGGTTCCTGCAGACTGGAAAGTAGCAAATGTAACCCCACTATTTAAGAAAGGAGCGGGAGAGAAAACGGGGAACTGCAGACCAGTTAGTTTGACGTCAACAATAGGGAAAATGTTAGAATCTATTATAAAGGATGTGATAACTAGACATTTAGAAAATAATGATATGATTCAGCAGAGTCAATATGGATTTATGAAAGGGAAATCATGTTTGACAAACCTGTTGGGAGTTTTTTGAGGATATTACTAGTAGCATAGATAAAGGAAAACCAGTGGATGTGTTGTATTTTTATTTTCAGAAGGCTTTTGATAAGGTCCCACACAGGAGGTTAGTAAACAAAATTAGAGCACATGGGATTGGGGGTAATATACTGTTATGGATTGCAAATTGGTTAACAGACAGAAAACAGAGAGTAGGAATAAACAGGTCATTCTCAGGATGGTAGGCTGTTACTAGTGGGGTACCGCAAGATCAGTGCTGGGGCAATAGCTGTTTACAATCTATATAAATGATTTGGATGTGGGGACCAAATGTAATATTTCCAAATTTGCTGATGACGCAAAACTAGTTGGGGATGTAAGTTGTGCGGAGGATGCAAGGACGCTTCAAGGGGACGGACAGGCTAAGTGAATGGGCAAGAACATGGCAGGTGGAATATAATGTAAATAAGTATGATGTTATCCACTTTGGTAGAAAAAAACAGAAAGGCAGAGTATTTCTTAAATGGTGAGAGGTTGGGTAGTGTTGATGTCCGAAGGGATATTCATGAGTCACCAAAAGCTAGCATGCAGGTGCAGCAAGCAATTAGGAAGACACATGGTATGTTGGCCTTTATCGCAAGACGATGTGAGTACAGCAAGTGAAGTCCTGCTTCAATTGTATAGAACCTTGGTTCGACCGCACCCAGAGTACTGTGTGCAGTTTTGGTCCCCTTACCTTAGGAAGGATATTATTGCCATACAGGGAGTGCAACAAAGGTTCACCAGACTTGTTCCCACGATGGCGGGACTGTCCTATTAAGAGAGATTGGGGAAACTGGGCCTGTATTCTCTAGCGTTTCGAAGAATGAGAGGTGATCTCATTGAAACCTACAAAATACTGAAAGGGATAGACAGGATAAATGCAGCTAAGATGTTTCCCCTGGTTGGAGAGTCTAGAACCAGGGGACACAATTTAAAAGTAAGGGGGAAGCCACTTAGGACCGAGATGAGGAGAAATGTCTTTACTCAGAGGGTTGTGAATCTTTGGAATTCTCTAGAATCACCGAAAGTTTAAGGCACAGAAAGAGGCCACTTGGCCCATCGCGTCTGTGCTGGCCGAAAAACGATCCACCTATTCTAATCCTACTTTCCAGCATTTGGTCCGTAGCCCTGCAGTTTACGACATTTGAGGTGCATATCCAGACTCCTTTTGAATGAGTTGAGGGTCTCTGCCTCAACCATCCTTTTAGGCATTGAGTTTCAGACCATCACCACTCTCTGGGTGAAAAAGTGTTTCCTCATCTCCCCTCTAATTTTTCTACTAATCCACTTTAAATCTATGCCCCCTCATCACTGACCTCTCTGCTAAGGGGAATAGACCCTTCACCTCCAGTCTCTCCAGGTCTCTCAAAATTTTGTACATTTCAATCAGATCTCCCCTCAGCCTTCTCTGCTCCAAGGAGAATGACCTCAGCCTATCCAATTTTTCCTCATAGCTGCATTTTTCCAATCCTGGCAACATCCTCATAGAGGAGATTTACTCTCTCTAGTGCAATTACATCCTTTTTGTAATGAGGTGACCAGAACTGCACACAGTACTCAAGCTGTGGCCTAACCAATGAGTTATACAGTTCCAGCATAACCTCCCTGCTCTTGTATTCTATACCTCGGCTAATAAAGGAAAGGATTCCATATACCTTATTGACCACCTTATCGACCGATCCTGCTACCTACAGGGATCTGTGGACATTCAGTCCAAGGTCCCTCACTTCCTGTACACTTCTCAGTATTTTCCCATTAATTGTGTATTCCTTAGCCTTGTTTGACCTCCCCAAATGCATCACTTCTCCAGGTTGAATTCCATTTGCCACTTTTCTGCCCATCTGACCAGACCATCAATGACTTCCTGCAGCCTACAGCTATCCTCCTCACTATCTATCACACGGCCAATCTTTGTGTCATCTGCAAACTTCTTGATTATGCCCCCTACATTTACGTCCAAATCGTTAATAAACAAAAAGCAGGGGACCCAGTACTGAGCCCCATGGAATGCCACCGGAAACAGCCCTCCAGTCGCTAAAACAGCCTCAACAATTATCCTTTGTTTCCTGCCTCAGAGCCAATTTTGTATCCACCTTGCTCCATTTTCCTGGATCCCATGGGATTTTAAATTTTTAACCAGGCTGCCATGTGGGACCTTGTCAAAAGCCTTTCTAAAATCCATGCAGACCACATCAACTGCACTACCCTCATCTATCTTCCTTGTTACTTCTTTAAAAAGGGCAGTGGAAGCTCAGTCATTGAGTACGTTTAAAGCAGAAATTGACAGATTTCTAAATACAAATGACATAAGGTGATATGAGGATAGTGTGGGAAAAAGGCATTGAAGTGTATGATCGCCACGATTGTATTGAATGGCGGAGCAGGCTTGATGGGCTGAATGGCCTACTCCTGTTCCTGTGTTCAAAACGGAATCACATCTTAGCTGCTACCATAGTACACCTTGAAAAGGCAAGATTAACAGAAGGCTATTTACCTTTAAACTCCACAAACCGCTCTTCTGCTATTCACAACCTGAGAGACTACAGAAATACAGACAAAGAGCGCTTTTCCAAACCATTTCTCTCCCTCCCTGGTGACACTGATAAACTTAATGGTCTAAAAATTGTTGGAAAAATAACTGAGTTCACAGCGCATGCCTTTATTAGTGTGTAAAAAAACTCAGCAACTTGTGGAGATGAAGAGACGTGTTGAGAGTTGTGAATCAGTGTTGGCTGACTTGCCCACTGTTAGCCTAGCACAAATAGGAGCTTGCCATCAACCATCCTTTGAGTGTCAAGAAATTGCTGGTTATGTGTTGTAAATATGAATGAATCTCTTCGCAGATAGTCAGATAGATTGTAATTTCATGGTGTAAGGATCCTGTCAATGACATGATTTACAGCCCTGACACGTCACTTCACCTTGGAGGCCCAGAAAGGGAACAACTGAAACGGTGAAGTTTCACTCCTGCAGATGGTAAATTGTTCCTAGAAGTTTCTTAAATTTAAAATGTAAAAATATTTTTCTTCCTTTTTCTATCTCTGCTTTAACTTGCTTTTAATCCAATCTTACTTTCCCCCTCTTTATTTTTCTCTACCTAATTTGACACTAGTTCAGCTTATTTCCTTCTCAATCATATGCTGTTTCCTTCTCTAATCTTAAATTTAATTAGTTAAGGAAATAAACCATTGGAGCTCCCTGATGCCGCTATCTTGCTGCTATCAATTCCCATTTCCAGCAATTTGCACATAAAAATATTAAGATCTGAAAGGTGGGGAAAAAATTCCAACTCATAGAACTTGCTGCTCCAGCAGTTTTCTGGCTCAACAGCTCTGAAGCAGCTGAAATTGGGAATTAAACCTGGGTTGCTTGGTTGGGAGCTCAATAATCTAGGACTTTATTAGCTAGGCTATCCAAATGAAACACCGTCAATGAGGTTAATAAATTTAGCATTCAGCAATAATTTTGCACTGCTTAAAAACCACAACTAAATGTACATTCAAAAGTTCATCCTGTAATTCCTGAATGTTGTATTGTACTTAGAGAAAAAGCTACAGCTTTATGACAGGACTGCATTAGACATTAGAGGCTTTTCAACACCTGCAGTAGAATGGAGGCCAGGTCCAATGTGAGAATATACTGGAAAATGTGACGATCATTATGTCCCAAACTTCATGAAAATCCCATAAAAAGATGCTTTTTTGTAACATCAAAAACTACGGGTTGGGTAAAATGGGTGGCAACAATGATTTAGAAAACTGTTGTTCTACCTGTAGGTTCAAATAGAGGTCAGGCTGACCAAAAAGAAAAGCCTTTTCTATTTATCTTGTACGGGGCTCCACATGAAATGGGCTTGGGCAGTTTTGACGTTGTTCATAAAGGATGCAATTTGTACAGCATACAATTGTCAAAAACAGTCAGGAATAGAGATGGTACATCAGTGTATTCATGCATGTTTTTTTGTTTAGGTTGGCTGCTAAAGAGGCACAGAATCAAAACAACATCAGCAGTGCACTAGTTCCATTTCCTAAGGCAGCCACTATTGTGGTCCCGAGCACTGCATCCTTCTGGGAATAGTACAGGGAACTTTAACTTGCATGCCATACCTGATCTGGGAATGCTTGGGAAAGGCCATTATTACCCATTTTGTGACAGTAGTTATCTCTTTAATATCTTAATTGTTACAGCAATTCCTACTTAGGTGTTAATGAACAAGAAAATTTTGAAATGCCATGTTCTTTGTTCTGCAGCAGTGCGACCTCATGAATGTGACCCAGGCATTCTCGTAACTTTCTGCTATAAGGAGGGCAAGTGTGCAATTGATTTATGCCGGTGTTAGTTTTAGTTTTAGAGATACAGCACTGAAACAGGCCCTTCGGCCCACCGAGTCTGTGCCGACCATCAACCACCCATTTATACTAATCCTACACTAATCCCATATTCCTACCACATCCCCACCTGTCCCTACATTTCCCTACCACCTACCTATACTAGTGGCAATTTATAATGGCCAATTTACCTACCAACCTGCAAGTCTTTTGGCTTGTGGGAGGAAACCGGAGCACCCGGAGAAAACCCACACAGACACAGGGAGAACTTGCAAACTCCACACAGGCAGTACCCAGAATTGAACCCGGGTCGCTGGAGCTATGAGGCTGCGGTGCTAACCACTGCGCCAAAACATCGCTATGTGCAAATTTCCATACTTGTTTGTTACTTCCAAGATACATTTACTGGATTGTTAAGCAGTCTTTGTTAGAGGTAAAGAGTTCTTGTCTAGAATTACAGGGGTTAATGTATGAAAGGATTAACAACATATACTCCTAATGGACGAAGGCATGAACTTGAATAATGATATAATGTGAAGTTGGACAAAATAATGCATAACCTAAGAAGGGAATGAATATACAGCCTTTGCAAAGAGTGTTTGAATCATAAAAATGCTTGATATGACCCGATGGCTCAAGCAATAAATGGGGAGGCAAAAAAATTAGTCTGGCCAAGTGATAGAAATGGATACATGTTGACCCCTGGGTGATGGCTGGAAGTAGTACAAAATAAGGTGGTAGTATGGCCATGTATGTTACCCCTAGGAATTGGAGAAAGAGGACTTAAGGGCACAGCTGACTGTTGCTATCATTGACTGTATTATATACACCACAAAAGGAGGCCATTCAGCCCATCGTATGTATGCCGGCTCTGAAAGAACTATCCAATTAGTTCCTCCTCTTCTGCTCTTTCTCCATAGCCCTGCAAAATTTTCCCTATTCAAGTATATATCATATTTCCTTTTGAAAGTTACAATTGAATCTGCTTCCACCACCCTTTCAGGTAGAGCATCCCAGATCGCAAGAATTTACTACATTAAAAAATTCTAATATCCCCAACTAGATTTTTTGCGAATTGCCTTAAATCTGAATCTTCTGGTTACCGACTCTTCTGACAGTGGTAACAATTCTCCTTACTTACTCCATCAAAACTTTTCATAATTTTAAAATATAAAGACTACTTATGAGGACTTATGATTAGATTAATTAGACTTTGATTTCCAGTTGTGAGGCAGATTATAAGTTAACAACTTGTATTTAAATAATGCCTTTAAAGTAGAAAAATATCCCAAGGTGTTTCATAGAGGTGTAGGAAAAAAATTCGGTTGCAGAAATAAAATATTTCTTTGACCCTCCTTGAACACTATAGTTTTTTCTAACAATGTATTATACGCCACTTTTAGGCTTCAATTCAAAGTTGATTACACTAACTGTATCTTGCACAATCAGTTACTGATAACCACTGCACACAGCTACAGTGGTTCAGCTCATGCTTACCACAAAACAGCACAAGCAAATTTCAAACTTGGTTACAGATGCAAAACAAAAACTGAAAGAAAGCCAGTCATTGATTAAGAGCCTCAAATTTACAAGCAGTTACAATTGCCCTTACTGATCTCAGGAGTTTACAAGCAGATACAATTGTCTGGAACTGCCCACACATCACTTTCTCATGGGAGGTGCTTGAGTGGTAGCCTTTTGGGGACTGGCGGGTTAGCAGCTAAGCATCAGAATGGTGCTACCCTTCAGCAACGCCACAGGATTTCCGCTGGTATTTGGAAGTAGTTCCAGTAATAGATCATTTTTTTTATTCAGCATTTTCTTTGCATATCACTTCCCACTGAGATAAAGATATGCTATCAGCCTGAGTTTTCAGAACACCTGTTGAGAAAACTTTCTTTATAGAACTCCCTTCACCAGTTGTATGCATTCCCCCCACCCACCCCCCACCTCTCCCCATTTGGTTGTAAACAGCAACAGAGTTTGAATATTCTGATGTTACTGATTAGGTATTGTGCATTTAATACTAGTTGTCTTGTGCATGATGCCTAATAAATTCTAAGAGATTGTATACCCCAGGTGTATGAGTAGCATTTCTTTGGATTCACAAAGCTTCAAAATGAGTTGAAAAACACCTTCGTCACTGTGGCAAACATCTTCACAAGTCAAGCAATCTTTCCCCATGTGATAGGAATT